>NC_092117.1:28641793-28643565 GCF_045679555.1 Salvelinus alpinus
CTCCTCTATCCTCCCCTTACGAGATATGGATAGAGTGATAGAGAGAGGGGGGTAAGGGGAGGATAGAGAGGAGAGATATGGATAGAGGCCTTCCTCTATGTCCTCCTGGCCTTCCTCTATGTCCTCCTGACCTTCCTCTATGTCCTCCTGGCCTTCCTCTATGTCCTCCTGGCCTTCCTCTATGTCCTCCTGGCCTTCCTCTATGTCCTCCTGGCCTTCCTCTATGTCCTCCTGGCCTTCCTCTATGTCCTCCTGGCCTTCCTCTATGTCCTCCTGGCCTTCCTCTATGTTCTCCTGGCCTTCCTCTATGTTCTCCTGGCCTTCCTCTATGTCCTCCTGGCCTTCCTCTATGTTCTCCTGGCCTTCCTCTATGTCCTCCTGGCCTTCCTCTATGTCCTCCTGGCCTTCCTCTATGTCCTCCTGGCCTTCCTCTATGTCCTCCTGGCCTTCTTCTATGTCCTCCTGGCCTTCCTCTATGTCCTCCTGGCCTTCCTCTATGTCCTCCTGGCCTTCCTCTATGTCCTCCTGGCCTTCCTCTATGTCCTCCTGGCCTTCCTCTATGTCCTCCTGGCCTTCCTATATGTCCTCCTGGCCTTCCTCTATGTCCTCCTGGCCTTCCTCTATGTTCTCCTGGCCTTCCTCTATGTTTACAGTGTTTTATGTTATTTTCTATTTAACTAAGTCAGTTAAGAACAAATTCTTATTTACAATGACGGCCTACCGTGGAACAGTGGGTTAACTGCCTTGTTCAGTGGCAGAACGACAGATTTTTACCTTGTCAGCTCGAGTATTCGATCTAGCAACCTTTCGGTTACTGGCCCAACGCTCTATCCGCTAGGCTACCTCCTTCCCTCCGCTCCCAGTCATCTCCTTCCTTCCCAGTCCTCTCCTTCCCTCCCAGTCCTCTCCTTCCCTCCGCTCCCAGTCATCTCCTTCCCTCCCAGTCCTCTCCTTCCCTCCCAGTCCTCTCCTTCCCTCCGCTCCCAGTCCTCCCCTCTCTTTCCCTCCCAGTCCTCTCCTTCCCTCCGCTCCCAGTCATCTCCTTCCCTCCCAGTCCTCTCCTTCCCTCCCAGTCCTCTCCTTCCCTCCGCTCCCAGTCCTCTCCTTCCCTCCCCTCCCAGTCCTCTCCTCTCCTTCCCTCCCGGCCAGTCCTCTCCTTCCCAGTCTTCTCCTCTACTTTCCTCCCCTCTGCTCCCAGTCCCCTCCTCCCCTCCCAGTCACTCCTTCCCTCCCCTCCCAGTCCTCTCCTCTCCTCCTTCCCTCCCCTCCCAGTCCTCTCATTCACTCCCCTCCCAGTCCTCTCCACTCCTTCCCTCCCAGTCCTCTCCCCATCCTCTCCTCTCCTTCCCTTCCCTTCCATCCCCTTCCAGTCCTCTCCTCTCCTTCCCTCCCTCTCCTATCCTTCCCTCCCCTCCCAGTCCTCTACTCTCCTTCGCTCCCAGTCCTCTCCTCTCCTTCCCTCCCCTCCCAGTCCTCTCCTCCCCTCCCCTCCCAGTCCTCTCCTCCCCTTCCCTCCCAGTCCTCTCCTACCCTTCCCTCCCCCCCCAGTCCTCTCCTTCCCTCCCCTCCCAGCCCTCTCCTTCCCTCCGCTCCCAGTCCTCTCATTCCCTCCCCTCCCAGTCCTCTCCTCCCTCCCCTCCCAGGCCTCTCCTTCCCTCCCCTCCCAGGCCTCCCCTCCCCTCCCTGTCTTCTCCTTCCCTCCCCTTCCAGTTCCCTCGCCGAGTGTGGTTCCCAATCAGAGGCAGCTGTCTATCGTTGTCTCTGATTGCGAA
>NC_092117.1:28643665-28704051 GCF_045679555.1 Salvelinus alpinus
CATACTTAGGCAGCCTGTTTTGCCACCTTAGTTGTGGGATGTTGTCTTCGTTTAATGCATGTATAGCCTTACGGAGCTTCACGTTCGTTTTTGTTGTTATTGTTTTGTTGGCGACATTTAAAAAATAAAGACAAATGTACGCTCACAACGCTGCACCTTGGTCCGGTCATTTTCAAGACGATGTTCGTGACACCCTCCTTCCCTCCCAGTCCCCTCCTTCCATCCCCTCCCTGTACTCTCATTCCCTCCCCTCCCTGTCTTCTCCTTCCATGTCCTCTCCTTCCCTCCCCTCCCTGTCCTCTCCTTCCCTCCCCTCCCAGTCCTCTCCTCCCCTCCCCTCCCAGTCCTCTCCTCCCCTTCCCTCCCAGTCCTCTCCTACCCTTCCCTCCCCTCCCAGTCCTCTCCTTCCCTCCCCTCCCAGCCCTCTCCTTCCCTCCGCTCCCAGTCCTCTCATTCCCTCCCCTCCCAGTCCTCTCCTCCCTCCCCTCCCAGGCCTCTCCTTCCCTCCCCTCCCAGGCCTCCCCTCCCCTCCCTGTCTTCTCCTTCCCTCCCCTTCCAGTTCCCTCGCCGAGTGTGGTTCCCAATCAGAGGCAGCTGTCTATCGTTGTCTCTGATTGGGAATCATACTTAGGCAGCCTGTTTTGCCACCTTAGTTGTGGGATGTTGTCTTCGTTTAATGCATGTATAGCCTTACGGAGCTTCACGTTCGTTTTTGTTGTTATTGTTTTGTTGGCGACATTTAAAAAATAAAGACAAATGTACGCTCACAACGCTGCACCTTGGTCCGGTCATTTTCAAGACGATGTTCGTGACACCCTCCTTCCCTCCCAGTCCCCTCCTTCCATCCCCTCCCTGTACTCTCATTCCCTCCCCTCCCTGTCTTCTCCTTCCATGTCCTCTCCTTCCCTCCCCTCCCTGTCCTCTCCTTCCCTCCCCTCCCAGTCCTCTCCTTCCCTCCCAGTCATCTCCTTCCCTCCCCTCCATGTCCTCTCCTCTCCTTCACTCCCCTCCCAGTCCTCTCCTTCCCTCCCCTCCCAGTGCTTTCCTTCCCTCCCCTCTCAGTGCTCTCCTTCCCTCCCCTCCCAGTCATTTCCTTCCCTCCCAGTCCTTTCCTTCCCTCCCAGTCCTCTCCTTCCCTCCCCCTGTCCTCTCCTTCCCTGTCCTCTCCTTCCCTCTCCTCCATGTCCTCTCCTTCCATCCCCTCCCAGTCCCCTCCTTCCCCTGTCCTCTCCTTCCCTCCCCTCCCAGTCCTCTCCTTCACTCCCCTCCCAGTCCTCTCCTTCCCTCCCCTCCCAGTCCTTTCCTTCCCTGCCAGTCATCTCCTTCCCTCCCCTCCCATTCCTCTCCTTCCCTCCCTGTCCTCTCCTTCCCTCCCCTCCCAGTCCTCTCCTTCCCTCCCCTCCCCTCCCAGTCATTTCCTTCCCTCCCAGTCATCTCCTTCCCTCCCCTCCCCTCCCTGTCCTCTTTTTCCCTCCCCTCCCAGTCCTCTCCTTCCCTCCCCTCCCAGTCCTCTCCTTCCTTCCCAGTCCTCTCCTTTCCTCCCATCCCAGTCCTCTCCTTCCCTCCCCTCCCAGTCCTCTCCTCTCCTTCCCTCCCCGCCCAGTCCTCTCCTTCCCTCCCAGTCCTCTCCTTCCCTCCACTCCCAGTCCTGTCCTTCCATCCCCCCCCAGTCATTTCCTTCCCTCCCCCCCAGTCCTCTCCTTTCCTCCCAGTCCTCTCCTTCCCTCCCAGTCCTCTCCTTCCCTCCCCTCCCAGTCCTCTCATTCCCTCCCCTCCCAGTCCTCTCATTCCCTCCCCTCCCAGTCCTCTCATTCCTTCCCTTCCCTCCCCTCCCAGTCCTCTCCTTCCCTCCCAGTACTCTCCTTCCCTCCCCTCCCAGTCCTCTCCCAGTCATTTCCTTTCCTCCCAGTCCTCGCCTTCCCTCCCCTCCCAGTCCTCTCCTTCCCTCCCCTTCCTTTCTTCTCCTTCCCTCCCCTCCCTGTCCTCTCCTTCCCTCCCCTCCCTGTCATCTCCTTCCCTCCCCTCCCTGTCCTCTCCTTCCCTCCCCTCCCAGTCCTTTCCTCCCCTCCCTGTCCTCTCCTTCCCTCCCCTCCCAGTCCTCTCCTTCCCTCCCCTCCCAGTGCTTTCCTTCCCTCCCCTCTCAGTGTTCTCCTTCCCTCCCCTCCCAGTCCTCTCCTTCCCTCCCCTCCCAGTCCTCTCCTTCCCTCCCCTCCCAGTCCTCTCCTTCCCTCCCCTCCCAGTCCTCTCCTTCCCTCCCCTCCCAGTCCTCTCCTCCCCTCCCAGTCCTCTCCTTCCCTCCCCTCCCAGTCCTCTCCTCCCCTCCAAGTCCTCTCCTTCCCTCCCAGCCCCCTCTACCCCGCTGGGTCAATAGACTGGTTAATATTTGATTCAGCTGTAATATGAAGGTGATGGCTCACACACAAAGCACAGCTACAGAGAAAGGAGGGCCATATTATAACATGGAATCTATTATTTCTCCTGGTTGTTGTGACACACAACACACACAGATAAATATAACTGCCATTCCCTTAATGTTCGACATAAGGTGAGAATGACCTGATGGAAAATGAGGACGGCTATGTGTGTGTGTTGCGAGAAAGGGGTGCTCTCTGCCAATAATACAATTTCCTGAGCCTAATCATTGCTTCCATGTCTTCTGTCTCTGTCGGGTGATCTCTCTCGCACACACGCACGCACGCACGCACACACACAGGTGTGTCTGCACCTAGTTTCTGTTGCTTCCATGACATTGATGTGATGAGCTGTAATGGGTTTCAGTGACTCAGCCCGAGTATTGGCTCCCATTAAGACAAATACACTCACACGCTACCGTCTGAAAACACGCTACCGTCTGAAAACACGCTGCCGTCTGAAAACACGCTGCCGTCTGAAAACACGCTACCGTCTGAAAACACGCTACCGTCTGAAAACACGCTGCCGTCTGAAAACACGCTGCCGTCTGAAAACACGCTGCCGTCTGAAAACACGCTACCGCCTGAAAACACGCTGCCGTCTGAAAACACGCTGCCGTCTGAAAACACGCTGCCGTCTGAAAACACGCTGCCGTCTGAAAACACGCTGCCGTCTGAAAACACGCTGCCGTCTGAAAACACGCTGCCGTCTGAAAACACGCTGCCGTCTGAAAACACGCTGCCGTCTGGAAACACGCTGCCGTCTGAAAACACGCTGCCGTCTGAAAACACGCTGCCGTCTGAAAACACGCTGCCGTCTGAAAACACGCTGCCGTCTGAAAACACGCTGCCGTCTGAAAACACACTGCCGTCTGAAAACACACTGCCGTCTGAAAACTAATGTAACACCATCACACAAGACCTTAACTACTGTAACACCATCACACAAGACCTTAACTACTGAAACACCATCACACAAGACCTTAACTACTGAAACACCATCACACAAGACCTTAACTACTGAAACACCATCACACAAGACCGTAACTACTGAAACACCATCACACAAGACCTTAACTACTGAAACACCATCACACAATAACTTAACTACTGAAACACCATCACACAAGACCTTAACTACTGTAACACCATCACACAAGAACTTAACTACTGTAACACCATCACACAAGACCTTAACTACTGAAACACCATCACACAAGACCTTAACTACTGAAACACCATCACACAAGACCTTAACTACTGAAACACCATCACACAAGACCTTAACTACTGAAACACCATCACACAAGACCTTAACTACTGAAACACCATCACACAAGACCTTAACTACTGAAACACCATCACACAAGACCTTAACTACTGAAACACCATCACACAAGACCTTAACTACTGTAACACCATCACACAAGACCTTAACTACTGAAACACCATCACACAAGACCTTAACTACTGAAACACCATCACACAATACCTTAACTACTGTAACACCATCACACAAGACATTAACTACTGAAACACCATCACACAAGACCTTAACTACTGAAACACCATCACACAAGACCGTAACTACTGTAACACCATCACACAAGACCTTAACTAATGTAACACCATCACACAAGACCTTAACTACTGAAACACCATCACACAAGACCTTAACTACTGAAACACCATCACACAAGACCTTAACTACTGAAACACCATCACACAAGACCTTAACTACTGAAACACCATCACACAAGACCTTAACTACTGAAACACCATCACACAAGACCTTAACTACTGAAACACCATCACACAAGACCTTAACTACTGAAACACCATCACACAAGACCTTAACTACTGAAACACCATCACACAATACCTTAACTACTGTAACACCATCACACAAGACCTTAACTACTGAAACACCATCACACAAGACATTAACTACTGAAACACCATCACACAAGACCTTAACTACTGAAACACCATCACACAAGACCTTAACTACTGTAACACCATCACACAAGACCTTAACTACTGTAACACCATCACACAAGACCTTAACTACTGTAACACCATCACACAAGACCTTAACTACTGAAACACCATCACACAAGACCTTAACTACTGAAACACCATCACACAAGACCTTAACTACTGAAACACCATCACACAAGACCTTAACTACTGAAACACCATCACACAAGACCTTAACTACTGAAACACCATCACACAATACCTTAACTACTGTAACACCATCACACAAGACCTTAACTACTGAAACACCATCACACAAGACATTAACTACTGAAACACCATCACACAAGACCTTAACTACTGAAACACCATCACACAAGACCTTAACTACTGTAACACCATCACACAAGACCTTAACTACTGTAACACCATCACACAAGACCTTAACTACTGTAACACCATCACACAAGACCTTAACTACTGAAACACCATCACACAAGACCTTAACTACTGAAACACCATCACACAAGACCTTAACTACTGAAACACCATCACACAAGACCTTAACTACTGAAACACCATCACACAATACCTTAACTACTGTAACACCATCACACAAGACCTTAACTAATGTAACACCATCACACAAGACCTTAACTACTGAAACACCATCACACAAGACCTTAACTACTGAAACACCATCACACAAGACCTTAACTACTGAAACACCATCACACAAGACCTTAACTACTGAAACACCATCACACAAGACCTTAACTACTGAAACACCATCACACAAGACCTTAACTACTGAAACACTATCACACAAGACCTTAACTACTGAAACACCATCACACAAGACCTTAACTACTGAAACACCATCACACAAGACCTTAACTACTGTAACACCATCACACAAGACCTTAACTACTGAAACACCATCACACAAGACCTTAACTACTGAAACACCATCACACAAGACCTTAACTACTGAAACACCATCACACAAGACCTTAACTACTGTAACACCATCACACAAGACCTTAACTACTGAAACACCATCACACAAGACCTTAACTACTGAAACACCATCACACAAGACCTTAACTACTGTAACACCATCACACAAGACCTTAACTACTGAAACACCATCACACAAGACCTTAACTACTGCAACACCATCACACAAGACCTTAACTACTGAAACACCATCACACAAGACCTTAACTACTGAAACACCATCACACAAGACCTTAACTACTGAAACACCATCACACAAGACCTTAACTACTGAAACACCATCACACAAGACCTTAACTACTGTAACACCATCACACAAGACCTTAACTACTGAAACACCATCACACAAGACCTTAACTACTGAAACACCATCACACAAGACCTTAACTACTGTAACACCATCACACAAGACCTTAACTACTGAAACACCATCACACAAGACCTTAACTAATGTAACACCATCACACAAGACCTTAACTACTGAAACACCATCACACAAGACCTTAACTACTGAAACACCATCACACAAGACCTTAACTACTGAAACACCATCACACAAGACCTTAACTACTGAAACACCATCACACAAGACCTTAACTACTGAAACACCATCACACAAGACCTTAACTACTGAAACACCATCACACAAGACCTTAACTACTGAAACACCATCACACAAGACCTTAACTACTGAAACACCATCACACAAGACCTTAACTACTGTAACACCATCACACAAGACCTTAACTACTGAAACACCATCACACAAGACCTTAACTACTGTAACACCATCACACAAGACCTTAACTACTGAAACACCATCACACAAGACCTTAACTATTGTAACACCATCACACAAGACCTTAACTACTGAAACACCATCACACAAGACCTTAACTACTGAAACACCATCACACAAGACATTAACTACTGAAACACCATCACACAAGACCTTAACTACTGTAACACCATCACACAAGTCCTTAACTACTGAAACACCATCACACAAGACCTTAACTACTGTAACACCATCACATGACAAACAACAACTCTAATTCTCAGTTCTCTGACACAGTCTGTGTGTGTGTTACTCCTCTACTTCACAGATCAGATGATTGAGTAAGGCTACACTGCAGTTGCTATGGTATCACAGCAACAGGTTCCATGTACACAGATGCTCTTTGCCGCTTGGAGCCGCAGCATAGGCCTAATGGAGGGTAAGAGTCCCACAACACCGCCCACACACACACACACACACACGTAGGCATACTCACACTGTACATGTCAATATGTGTGCAGACACTTGAATCGTGCACACATACAATCGTTCACAGACACATACACACTCTCATTCACCTACACAAACAATGAAGTGTTTAGAGTGCAGTCCCGTGCTCATCATGTCAGTATCAGTAAGCAGACAGTCACAGTAGATGTTGTACTGAGATATTTCTATGCAGAGTAACTGCTCGCTACAGTCCTCTGCTTCATTTCTCCTCAATATCACACAGATCATTTGGGTAGGCTGTGTGTGTTTCTTGTGGGGCCGGGCGATATATTCAATAAATTCCATTCATTCAAAGTTATGTTTTAGCACGATGTTCCAAATGCCTGTATTGCAACAACGGAGGTTTTTATTTGTTTGTTTTTATGAGCGTTTTGTCTCTTTTTGGTTTCTTCTCCTTCGTTCCTTCTGTGCTGTGTGCACTGTGCCCCTTCCCACTTGCTCACAGACACCAAGCCCCTCCGCCTGCCACTCACAACAATAACGACAGAAGATCACTTCTTCCTCTCTGACAACAAGCAGTTTAAATTCGCTATTTGCATTTGAGGTTTGGTCCAACAGAATGGGTCAAATACTTCGAAATGATTTGACTGTAATAGATGAGAACTTAACCTTTACAATGATACCCTTTATAAACTCAGCAAGAAAAGAACCGTCTCATTTTCAGGATCCTGTCTTTCAAAGATCATTCGTAAAAATCCAAATAAATCCACAGATCTTCATTGTAAAGTGTTTAAACACTGTTTCCCATGCTTGTTCAATGAACCATAAACATTTAATAAACATGCACCTGTGGAACGGTCGTTAAGCCACTAACAGCTTACAGACGGTAGGCAATTAAGGTCACAGATATGAAAACTTACGACACTAAAGAGGCCTTTCTACTGACTCTGAAAAAACACCAAAAGAAAGATGCCCAGGGTCCCTGCTCATCTGCGTGAACTTGCCTTAGGCATGCTGCAAGGAGGCATGAGGACTGCAGATGTGGCCAGGGCAATAAATTGCAATAACCGTACAGTGAGACGCCTAAGACAGCGCTACAGGGAGACAGGACGGACAGCTGATCGTCCTCGCAGTGGCAGACCACGTGTAACAACACCTGCACAGGATCGGCACATGCGAACATCACACCTGCGGGACAGGTACAGGATGGCAACAACAATTGCCCGAGTTACACCAGGAACGCACAATCTCTCCATCAGTACTCAGACTGTCTGCAATAGGCTGAGAGAGGCTGGACTGAGTGCTTGTAGGCCTGTTGTAAGGCAGGTCCTCACCAGTCATCACCGCCACCATCGTTGGACCAGACAGGACTGGCAAAAAGTGCTCTTCACTGACGAGTCGCGGTTTTGTCTCACCAGGGGTGATGGTCGGATTCGCGTTTATCATTGAAGGAATGAGCGTTACACCGAGGCCTGTACTCTGGAGCGGGATCGATTTGGAGGTGGAGGGTCCGTCATGGTCTGGGGTGGTGTGTCACAGCATCATCAGACTGAGCTTGTTGTCATTGCAGGCAATCTCAACGCTGTGCACTACAGGGAAGACATCCTCCTCCCTCATGTGGTACCCTACCTGCAGACTCATCCTGACATGAACCTCCAGCATGACAATGCCACCAGCCATACTGCTTGTTCTGTGCGTGATTTCCTGCAACACAAGAATGTCAGTGTTCTCCCATGGCCAGCGAAGAGCCCGGATCTCAATCCCATTGAGCACGTCTGGGACCTGTTGGATTGGAGGGTGAGGGCCATTCCCCCCAAAAATGTCCGGGAACTTGCAGGTGCATTGGTGGAAAAGTGGGGTAACATCTCACAGCAAGAACTGGCAAATATGGTGCAGTCCATGAGGAGGAAATGCACTGCAGTACTTAATGCAGCTGGTGGCCACACCAGATACTGACTGTTACTTTTGATTTTGACCCCCCCTTTGTTCAGGGACACATTATTCCATTTCTGTTAGTCACATGTCTGTGGAACTTGTTCAGTTTATGGTCTCAGTTGTTGATTCTTGTTATGTTCATACAAATATTTACACATGTTAAGTTTGTTGAAAATAAACGCAGTTGACAGTGAGAGGACGTTTCTTTTTTTGCTGAGTTTATGTCTCAACTCCCAAAATGTAGAACAAAGCAGACCCTACTAAAACGAGAATATTAATGGACATGATTGTGGAAAGTGTATGCTCAGTTTCTGTCGGGCGCGGCATTGCGGTTCAACATACTGCTAGCAGCATTTTAGCCACAGACTGTTATACTAGCTGTCTAGTCTGTGTTTTATAATACCACGTACAGCTAGCAACATTTTAGCCACAGACTGTTATACTAGCTGTCTAGTCTGTGTTTTATAATACCACGTACCGCTAGCAACATTTTAGCCACAGACTGTTATACTAGCTGTCTAGCCTGTGTTTTATAATACCACGTACAGCTAGCAACATTTTAGCCACAGACTGTTATACTAGCTGTCTAGTCTGTGTTTTATAATACCACGTACAGCTAGCAACATTTTAGCCACAGACTGTTATACTAGCTGTCTAGTCTGTGTTTTATAATACCACGTACCGCTAGCAACATTTTAGCCACAGACTGTTATACTAGCTGTCTAGTCTGTGTTTTATAATACCACGTACAGCTAGCAACATTTTAGCCACAGACTGTTATACTAGCTGTCTAGCCTGTGTTTTATAATACCACGTACCGCTAGCAGCATTTTAGCCACAGACTGTTATACTAGCTGTCTAGCCTGTGTTTTATAATACCACGTACAGCTAGCAACATTTTAGCCACAGACTGTTATACTAGCTGTCTAGCCTGTGTTTTATAATACCACGTACAGCTAGCAACATTTTAGCCACAGACTGTTATACTAGCTGTCTAGCCTGTGTTTTATAATACCACGTACCGCTAGCAGCATTTTAGCCACAGACTGTTATACTAGCTGTCTAGCCTGTGTTTTATAATACCACGTACCGCTAGCAACATTTTAGCCACAGACTGTTATACTAGCTGTCTAGTCTGTGTTTTATAATACCACGTACCGCTAGCAACATTTTAGCCACAGACTGTTATACTAGCTGTCTAGTCTGTGTTTTATAATACCACGTACAGCTAGCAACATTTTAGCCACAGACTGTTATACTAGCTGTCTAGTCTGTGTTTTATAATACCACGTACAGCTAGCAACATTTTAGCCACAGACTGTTATACTAGCTGTCTAGTCTGTGTTTTATAATACCACGTACCGCTAGCAACATTTTAGCCACAGACTGTTATACTAGCTGTCTAGTCTGTGTTTTATAATACCACGTACAGCTAGCAACATTTTAGCCACAGACTGTTATACTAGCTGTCTAGCCTGTGTTTTATAATACCACGTACCGCTAGCAGCATTTTAGCCACAGACTGTTATACTAGCTGTCTAGCCTGTGTTTTATAATACCACGTACCGCTAGCAGCATTTTAGCCACAGACTGTTATACTAGCTGTCTAGCCTGTGTTTTATAATACCACGTACCGCTAGCAACATTTTAGCCACAGACTGTTATACTAGCTGTCTAGCCTGTGTTTTATAATACCACGTACCGCTAGCAGCATTTTAGCCACAGACTGTTATACTAGCTGTCTAGTCTGTGTTTTATAATACCACGTACAGCTAGCAGCATTTTAGCCACAGACAGTTATGTGCTAGCTGACTAATCAGTATTCTATAAATGTGCAACGAGAATAAAAATACGCATTTATATCGGGTATTATCAACTCATTCTCATTCTGAGAATTAAGCATCTTCTTATCCAGGTAGGTCACTTGATTTCAACACCTAAACAAAGTGAACAGGCTATGTTGTTCGACCAGGTGGAGACAGGCAGGAGGGTCTATTCATAACAGGTCAACTGTTTTACCTTGTTAGCAAGCAAATAGATCCAAGTTGTCTAGACTTTAAATATCAAGATTAGCTGGCTGCTCACTAGCACGTGGGCTTGTGCTTGAGAGATTATTTATGAGACCATAGACAAACATTGGCAGTAGAATGGCCTTAAGAGCTCAGTGACTTTCAATGTGGCACCGTCCTAGGATGCCACCTTTTCAATAAGTCAGTACGTCAAATTCCTGCCCTGCTAGAGCTGCCCCAGTCAACCGTAAGTGCTGTTATTGTGAAGTGGAAACGTCTAGGAGCAACAACGGCTCAGCCGCAAAGTGGTAGGCCACACAAGCTCACAGAACGGGACCGCCGAGTGCTGAAGCGCATAGCACATAAAAATCATCTGTCCTCGGTTACAACCCTCACTACAGAGTTCTAAACTGCCTCTGGAAGCAACGTCAGCACAAGAACTGTTCGTCAGGAGCTTTATGAAATGGTTTACCATGGCCGAGCAGCCACCCACATGCCTAAGATCCCCATGCGCAATGCCAAGCATCGGTTGGAGTGGTGTAAAGCTCACCGCCATTGTTCTGTGGAGCAGTGGAAACTCATTCTCTGGAGTGATGAATCTCGCTTCACTATCTGGCAGTCCGACGGACGAATCTGGATTTGGCGGATGCCAGGAATGCATAGTGCCCCAATGCATAGTGCCAACTGTGAAGTTTGGTGGTGGTGGAGGAGGAATAATGGTCTCGAGGTGTTTTTCATGGTTTGGGTCCCTTAGTTCCAGTGAAGGGAAATCTTAACGCTACAGCATACAATGACATTCTACATGATTCTCTGCTTCCAACTCTGTTGCAACAGTTTGGGGAAGGCCCTTTCCTGTTTCAGCATGACAATGCCCGTGCACAAATCGAGGTCCATACAAAAATGGTTTGTCAAGATCGATGTGGAAGACCTTGACTGGCCTGCACAGAGCCCTGACCTAAACCCAATCGAACACCTTTGGCATGAATTGGAACACCGACTGCGAGCCAGGTCTAATCGCCCAACATCAGTACCCAACCTCACTAATGCTCTTGTGGCTGAATGGAAGCAAGTACCTGCAGCAATGTTACAACAGTGGAAAGCCTTGCCAGAAGAGTGGAGGCTGAATAGAAGCAAAGGGGGGACCAACTCCATATTGATGCCCATGAATTTGGAATGAGATGTTCGATGAGCAGGTGTCCACATACATTTGGTCATGTAGTGCATACCATGAATCACTCATAAGTTTGGAAAAAAATAGAGAGATGATCTTTAGGCCATGTCGCCCCCCCCCCCCCCCCCCCCATAGAGAAAAAGGGAAAAAGGATAATGAGGGGGAGATGTGTCCACGCCAGCGGAGAACAGCTAACAGAATGTGATGAAAGTTGAACTTGTTTAGTAAATTGAAAGCTCCCGTTCAGAAGTTTGTTTCCAAGGTGATGAAAGCCTTGTATCTGAGACTCTCATATTCTAAGTAGGTGTGAAGAACTCTCATATCACCAAATATTAACTACGACACTTTAGGGTTGGCAGCTTATAGCTTTGTTTGTTTGTTTTGGTCAACACTCAGAGTTTCCTATTTATTCAGTTCCCAAACACCAGCTGTCTATGAAACACCTAAATCATCTCTAACATAAGAAAACTAAGACATTTTGGTAACACTTTACTTAAACTTTTCATATTCATATACGAGGCTTTATAATGCATTTTAATCAGGCTTGTATTAATGTTATGTCTCTATGTGTATCAATATTTCTAAAAAGAAAACATTCTGCTTCTACAAATGAAAATATGAGTTTCCTCCCTTTGTAAAATGTAGGGTTTCCTCCGTCTGGTTTTAAGCTCATGGTGTGAGTCCAGATGCTTTACTCCAGCCCTGCCCAGACACATTTATCATCAGCTGATAACCACAATACACTGCAGCAGACAGACAAGGGGACTCTCCTCTTCTCCTCTCTGTCCGTCCTCGCCCTCCTCTCATCTCACCTCACTTCCCCTTTCTCCTCCTCTCTCTTTTTCCTACCCTTCTCCTCTACTTCTCCTACCCCTCTCCTCCTCTCTCTTTTTCCCTCTCCTCCTCTCTTTCCCTCCCCTCTTCTCTCTTTCTCCTCTCTCTTTTTCCTACCCTTCTCCTCTACTTCTCCTACCCCTCTCCTCCTCTCTTTTTCCCTCTCCTCCTCACTTTCTCCCTCCTCTCCTCGCTTTCTCCTTCCTCTCCACGCTTTCTCCCTCTCCTCCTCTCTCTAATCTCCTTCTCCTCCTCTCTCCTGACCTCACCCTCTCCCCTCCTCTCTTTCCCTACCCCCTCCCCTCCTCTCTTTCCCTACCCCCTCCCCTCCTCTCTTTCCCTACCCCTCTCCTCCTCTCTCTTTCTAGTACCCCACTCCTCTCTCTTCTCCTACCCCTCTCCTCCTCACTCATTCTCCTCCTTCTCCTCTCTCCTCCTTACTCATTCTCCCTCTCCTCCCCACTCTCTCTTTCCCCACTCCTCCTCTCTCTTTCTCCTACCCCACTCCTCTTTTTTTCCTACCCCTCTCCTCTCTCTCCCTTCTCCTCCTCTCTCTCCCTTCTCCTACCCTTCTCCTCCTCTCTCTTTCTCCTACCCTTCTCCTCCTCTCTCTTTCTCCTACCATTATCCTCCTCTCTCTTTCTCCTACCCTTCTCCTCCTCTCTCTTTCTCCTACCCTTCTCCTCCTCTCTCTTTCTCTTACCCTTCTCCTCCTCTCTTTCCACTACCCATCTCCTCCTCTCTCTTTCTCCTACCCTTCTACTCCTCTCTTCCTTATCCTACCCTTCTCCTCCTCTCTCTTTCTCCTACCCTTCTCCTCCTCTCTTCCACTACCCCTCTCCTCCTCTCTCTTTCTCCTACCCCACTCATTCTCTCTTTCTCCTACCCCACTCCTCCTCTCTCTTTCTCCTACCCCACTCCTCTCTTTCTCCTACCCCTCTCCTCTCTCTCCCTTCTCCTCCTCTCTCTCCCTTCTCCTCCTCTCTCCCTTCTCCTACCCATCTCCTCCTCTCTTTCTCCTACCCTTCTCCTCCTCTCTTTCCACTACCCCTCTCCTCCTTTCTCTATCTCTTACCCCACTCCTCCTCTCTCTTTTTCCTACCCCTCTCCTACTCACTCATTCTCCCTCTCCTCCTCTCTCATTCTCCCTCTCCTCCTCTCTCATTCTCCATCTCCTCCTCTCTCATTCTCCCTCTCCTCCTCTCTCATTCTCCCTCTCCTCTTCACTCATTCTCCCTCTCCTACTCACTCATTCTCCCTCTCCTCCTCTCTCATTATCCCTCTCCTCCTCTCTCATTCTCCCTCTCCTCCTCTCTCATTCTCCCTCTCCTCCTCTCTCATTCTCCCTCTCCTCTTCACTCATTCTCCCTCTCCTCCTCTCTCATTCTCCCTCTCCTCCTCTCTCATTCTCCCTCTCCTCCTCTCTCATTCTCCCTCTCCTCCTCTCTCATTCTCCCTCTCCTCCTCTCTCATTCTCCCTCTCCTCCTCTCTCATTATCCCTCTCCTCTTCACTCATTCACCCTCTCCTCTTCACTCATTCACCCTCTCCTCTTCACTCATTCTCCCTCTCCTCCTCTCTCATTCTCCCTCTCCTCCTCTCTCATTATCCCTCTCCTCTTCACTCATTCACCCTCTCCTCTTCACTCATTCTCATCCTCTCCTCTCTCATTCTCCTCCTCACTCATTCTCCCTCTCATCCTCTCTCATTCTCCCTCTCCTCCTCTCTCATTCTCCCTCTCCTCTTCACTCATTCACCCTCTCCTCTTCACTCATTCTCATCCTCTCCTCTCTCATTCTCCTCCTCACTCATTCTCCCTCTCATCCTCTCTCATTCTCCCTCTCCTCCTCTCTCATTTTCCCTCTCCTCTTCACTCATTCACCCTCTCCTCTTCACTCATTCTCATCCTCTCCTCTCTCATTCTCCTCCCCCACTCCTCCTCTCTCTTTCTCCTACCCCTCTCATCTCTCTTTTCCTACCCCTCTCCTCCTCACTCATTCTCCCTCTCCTCCTCACTCATTCCCCCTCTCCTCCTCACTCATTCTCCCTCTCCTCCTCACTCATTCCCCCTCTCCTCCTCACTCATTCTCCCACTCGTACTCTCTCTTTTCCTACCCCACTCTTCCTTTCCCTTTTTCCAACCCCTCTCCTCCCCTTTTTCCTACCCCTCTCATCCTCACTCATTCTCCCTCTCCTCTCCCCCTCTCTCATTCTCCCTCTCCTCTCCCCCTCTCTCATTATCCCTCTCCTCTCCTCCCCTCTTATTCTCCTCCTCTCTCATTCTCCCTCTCCTCTCCTCCCCTCTCATTCTCCCCCTCCTCCTCTCTCATTCTCCCTCTCCACCTCTCTCATTCTCCACCTCTCTCATTCTCCTCCTCACTCATTCTCCCTCTCCTCCTCTCTCATTCTCCTACTCACTCATTCTCCCTCTCCTACTCACTCATTCTCCCTCTCCTCCTCACTCATTCTCCCACTCCTCCTCACTCATTCTCCCACTCCTCCTCACTCATTCTCCCTCTCCTCCTCTCTCATTCTCCCTCTCCACCTCTCTCATTCTCCACCTCTCTCATTCTCCTCCTCACTCATTCTCCCTCTCCTCCTCTCTCATTCTCCTACTCACTCATTCTCCCTCTCCTACTCACTCATTCTCCCTCTCCTACTCACTCATTCTCCCTCTCCTCCTCTCTCATTCTCCTCCTCACTCATTCTCCCTCTCCTACTCACTCATTCTCCCTCTCCTACTCACTCATTCTCCTCCTCACTCATTCTCCCTCTCCTACTCACTCATTCTCCCTCTCCTACTCACTCATTCTCCCTCTCCTACTCACTCATTCTCCCTCTCCTACTCACTCTGTCTCCCTCTCCTCCTCTCTCATTCTCCTCCTCACTCATTCTCCCTCTCCTACTCACTCATTCTCCCTCTCCTACTCACTCATTCTCCCTCTCCTACTCACTCATTCTCCCTCTCCTCCTCTCTCATTCTCCCTCTCCTCCTCTCTCATTCTCCATCTCCTCCTCTCTCATTCTCCCTCTCCTCCTCTCTCATTCTCCCTCTCCTCTTCACTCATTCTCCCTCTCCTACTCACTCATTCTCCCTCTCCTCCTCTCTCATTATCCCTCTCCTCCTCTCTCATTCTCCCTCTCCTCCTCTCTCATTCTCCCTCTCCTCCTCTCTCATTCTCCCTCTCCTCTTCACTCATTCGCCCTCTCCTCCTCTCTCATTCTCCCTCTCCTCCTCTCTCATTCTCCCTCTCCTCCTCTCTCATTCTCCCTCTCCTCCTCTCTCATTCTCCCTCTCCTCCTCTCTCATTATCCCTCTCCTCTTCACTCATTCACCCTCTCCTCTTCACTCATTCACCCTCTCCTCTTCACTCATTCTCCCTCTCCTCCTCTCTCATTCTCCCTCTCCTCCTCTCTCATTATCCCTCTCCTCTTCACTCATTCACCCTCTCCTCTTCACTCATTCTCATCCTCTCCTCTCTCATTCTCCTCCTCACTCATTCTCCCTCTCATCCTCTCTCATTCTCCCTCTCCTCCTCTCTCATTCTCCCTCTCCTCTTCACTCATTCACCCTCTCCTCTTCACTCATTCTCATCCTCTCCTCTCTCATTCTCCTCCTCACTCATTCTCCCTCTCATCCTCTCTCATTCTCCCTCTCCTCCTCTCTCATTCTCCCTCTCCTCTTCACTCATTCACCCTCTCCTCTTCACTCATTCTCATCCTCTCCTCTCTCATTCTCCTCCCCCACTCCTCCTCTCTCTTTCTCCTACCCCTCTCATCTCTCTTTTCCTACCCCTCTCCTCCTCACTCATTCTCCCTCTCCTCCTCACTCATTCCCCCTCTCCTCCTCACTCATTCTCCCTCTCCTCCTCACTCATTCCCCCTCTCCTCCTCACTCATTCCCCCACTCGTCCTCTCTCTTTTCCTACCCCACTCTTCCTTTCCCTTTTTCTAACACCTCTCCTCCCCTTTTTCCTACCCCTCTCATCCTCACTCATTCTCCCTCTCCTCTCCCCCTCTCTCATTCTCCCTCTCCTCTCCCCCTCTCTCATTATCCCTCTCCTCTCCTCCTCTCTCATTCTCCCTCTCCTCTCCTCCCCTCTCATTCTCCCCCTCCTCCTCTCTCATTCTCCCTCTCCACCTCTCTCATTCTCCACCTCTCTCATTCTCCTCCTCACTCATTCTCCCTCTCCTCCTCTCTCATTCTCCTACTCACTCATTCTCCCTCTCCTACTCACTCATTCTCCCTCTCCTCCTCACTCATTCTCCCACTCCTCCTCACTCATTCTCCCTCTCCTCCTCACTCATTCTCCCTCTCCACCTCTCTCATTCTCCACCTCTCTCATTCTCCTCCTCACTCATTCTCCCTCTCCTCCTCTCTCATTCTCCTACTCACTCATTCTCCCTCTCCTACTCACTCATTCTCCCTCTCCTACTCACTCATTCTCCCTCTCCTACTCACTCATTCTCCCTCTCCTCCTCTCTCATTCTCCTCCTCACTCATTCTCCCTCTCCTACTCACTCATTCTCCCTCTCCTACTCACTCATTCTCCCTCTCCTCCTCTCTCATTCTCCTCCTCACTCATTCTCCCTCTCCTACTCACTCATTCTCCCTCTCCTACTCACTCATTCTCCCTCTCCTACTCACTCATTCTCCCTCTCCTACTCACTCATTCTCCCTCTCCTCCTCTCTCATTCTCCTACTCACTCATTCTCCCTCTCCTACTCACTCATTCTCCCTCTCCTCCTCTCTCATTCTCCTACTCACTCATTCTCCCTCTCCTACTCACTCATTCTCCCTCTCCTCCTCTCTCATTCTCCTACTCACTCATTCTCCCTCTCCTACTCACTCATTCTCCCTCTCCTACTCACTCATTCTCCCTCTCCTCCTCTCTCATTCTCCTACTCACTCATTCTCCCTCTCCTACTCACTCATTCTCCCTCTCCTACTCACTCATTCTCCCTCTCCTCCTCTCTCATTCTCCTACTCACTCATTCTCCCACTCCTCCTCACTCTTTTTCCAACCCCTCTCCTCCTCACTCATTCTCTCTCTCCTCTCCTCTCTCATTCTCCCTCTCCTCTCCTCCTCTCTCATTCTCCCTCTCCTCTCCTCTCTCATTCTCCCTCTCCTTCTCAATCATTCTCCCTCTCCTCTCCTTCTCAATCATTCTCCCTCTCCTCTCCTCCACGCTCATTCTCCCTCTCCTCTCATTCTCCTTCTCCTCCCCACTCATTCTCCCTCTCCTCCCCTCTCATTCTCCCTCTCCTCGCTCTGCAACCCCTGTGTACCATGTAGTGGAGATAGTAGTCTGTAGCTGATGTCTATTAATGATAAAGTATTCCAGCTGAACACGTCTACTGGATGGGTACTGAGCTGTTGGAGGGATAATGCTCCACAATACACCAGCCAACCATATTACTCTCACGCAAAGACTGCAACCCTGCCCCACACACACTGGCCAGATGTGAAGACTGCAACCCCGCCCCACACACACACTGGTCAGATGTGAAGACTGCAACCCCGCCCCACACACACACTGGTCAGATGTGAAGACTGCAACCCCGCCCCACACACACTGGTCAGATGTGAAGACTGCAACCCCGCCCCACACACTGGTCAGATGTGAAGACTGCAACCCCACCCCACACACACTGGTCAGATGTGAAGACTGCAACCCCGCCCCACACACTGGTCAGATGTGAAGACTGCAACCCCGCCCCACACACACTGGTCAGATGTGAAGACTGCAACCCCGCCCCACACACTGGTCAGATGTGAAGACTGCAACCCCGCCCCACACACTGGTCAGATGTGAAGACTGCAACCCCGCCCCACACACTGGTCAGATGTGAAGACTGCAACCCCGCCCCACACACACTGGTCAGATGTGAAGACTGCAACCCCGCCCCACACACTGGTCGGGATGTGAAGACTGCAACCCCGCCCCACACACTGGTCAGATGTGAAGACTGCAACCCCGCCCCACACACTGGTCAGATGTGAAGACTGCAACCCTGCCCCACACACTGGTCAGATGTGAAGACTGCAACCCCGCCCCACACACACTGGTCAGATGTGAAGACTGCAACCCTGCCCCACACACACTGGTCAGATGTGAAGACTGCAACCCTGCCCCACACACACTGGTCAGATGTGAAGACTGCAACCCCGCCCCACACACACTGGTCAGATGTGAAGACTGCAACCCCGCCCCACACACTGGTCAGATGTGAAGACTGCAACCCCGCCCCACACACACTGGTCAAATGTGAAGACTGCAACCCCGCCCCACACACACTGGTCAGATGTGAAGACTGCAACCCCGCCCCACACACACTGGCCAGATGTGAAGACTGCACACACACAGCAGATACTCAGGGGGCACTTGAGTCAACCATTTTAGGATGACAGACACACACAGACCTGAAGGGCTACAGCAGAGTGAATTACAGGGGGCTGCACTGAGTGCACTGCAGCAGAGGAGCCGGCCTGCTACATCCAACAAGACTGAACTGAGAGAATATAGAAATAAACCTGCTAGAACCAACAGGACTGGACTAGACCAAAACCATCTAGAACCACAGGACTGGACGAGACCAAAACCAGCTAGAACCAACAGGACTGGACTAGACCAAAACCAGCTAGAACCAACAGGACTGGACTAGACCAAAACCAGTTAGAACCAACAGGACTGGACTAGACCAAAACCAGCTAGAACCAACAGGACTGGACTAGACCAAAACCATCTAGAACCACAGGACTGGACGAGACCAAAACCAGCTAGAACCAACAGGACTGGACTAGACCAAAACCAGCTAGAACCAACAGGACTGGACTAGACCAAAACCAGCTAGAACCACAGGACTGGACTAGACCAAAACCAGCTAGAACCAACAGGACTGGACTAGACCAAAACCAGCTAGAACCAACAGGACTGGACTAGACCAAAACCATCTAGAACCACAGGACTGGACTAGACCAAAACCAGCTAGAACCAACAGGACTGGACTAGACCAAAACCAGTTAGAACCAACAGGACTGGACTAGACCAAAACCAGCTAGAACCAACAGGACTGGACTAGACCAAAACCATCTAGAACCACAGGACTGGACGAGACCAAAACCAGCTAGAACCAACAGGACTGGACTAGACCAAAACCAGCTAGAACCACAGGACTGGACTAGACCAAAACCAGCTAGAACCAACAGGACTGGACTAGACCAAAACCAGCTAGAACCACAGGACTGGACTAGACCAAAACCAGCAA
Organism: Salvelinus alpinus; assembly: GCF_045679555.1. Taxonomy (NCBI): domain Eukaryota; kingdom Metazoa; phylum Chordata; class Actinopteri; order Salmoniformes; family Salmonidae; genus Salvelinus; species Salvelinus alpinus. The sequence goes on from NC_092117.1 coordinate 28,663,523, forward strand.
GAACCAACAGGACTGGACTAGACCAAAACCATCTAGAACCACAGGACTGGACGAGACCAAAACCAGCAAGAACCACAGAACTGGACTAGACCAAAACCAGCTAGAACCACAGGACTGGACTAGACCAAAACCAGCAAGAACCAACAGGACTGGACAAAACCAAAACCAGCTAAAACCAACAGGACTGAGTACAACAATCCAAATGCTGGGACTGTGGTGATACCAGTATCTTAATATTTCCAAGGCAAAAATGAAAACACGAAGCAGACCAAACTCTTTGGTTCTTTAAAATCCTGCTGTATATAATACATTGTGTGTTATAGCTTGTAAAATAAATGCATGTGACTCTGGATGACAACATAATGGGTTATAGAAAAACACAACAACCGAGAATAACTTCCTTAGAATCATAGGACGCTTCCGGTGTGTATCCACCGACACACTCAAAAACACACACACACACACACGGTGGGTACGTACCAGGACTCTGCCGGTGAGTGTCTGTGCTGATATCATGACCCCGGCCCAGTCCTTCACGGAGGTCATCCAGCCCACCTCGCTGGCAGGGACCACTTCGTCCTTCTCATCAGGACCCTTAGCTGTACCGTCTGCTGCCTGACTGTTAGCAGGGTTATTTACCTTCTGGGCCTCCTGGAACAAAAGGGGGAGAGAGAGGTGGGGGAGAGAGAGGTGGAGGGGCGTGAGAGAGAGTGGGGGTGGAGAGCGAGAGGGAGAGGTGGGGTGGAGAGCGAGAGAGAGAGGGGGGGGTGGAGAGCGCGAGAGAGGCGGGGTGGAAAGCGAGAGAGAGGGGGGGGGGGGTGGAGAGAGAGAAATAAAGACTGCGTTAACATTTTGTTGATCAGACAGATATTATTTCATATAGAAATATCCTGTCAGCTGTTCTATATGTTATATTTATATCTGCAATATTCTATCAGATCATCTAGCACCATATCCCTGAGAGGAGAGTGGGCTTGGAGGTACATGTACTGTCCAGCTCCATTAGGTGTACTGTCCAGCTCCATTAGGTGTACAGTCCAGCTCCATTAGGTGTACTGTCCAGCTCCATTAGGTGTACTGTCCAGCTCCAGTAGGTGTACTGTCCAGCTCCATTACGTGTACTGTCCAGCTCCATTAGGTGTACTGTCCAGCTCCATCAGGTGTACTGTCCAGCTCCATTAGGTGTACTGTCCAGCTCCATTAGGTGTACTGTCCAGCTCCAATAGGTGTACAGTCCAGCTCCATTAGGTGTACTGTCCAGCTCCAATAGGTGTACTGTCCAGCTCCATTAGGTGTACATGTACTGTCCAGCTCCATTGGGTGTACTGTCCAGCTCCATTAGGTGTACGTGTACTGTCCAGCTCCATTAGGTGTACTGTCCAGCTCCATTACGTGTACTGTACTGTCCAGCTCCATTAGGTGTACTGTCCAGCTCCATTAGGTGTACTGTCCAGCTCCATTAGGTGTACTGTACTGTCCAGCTCCATTAGGTGTACTGTACTGTTCAGCTCCATTAGGTGTACTGTCCTGTCCAGCTCCATTAGGTGTACATGTACTGTCCAGCTCCAATATGTGTACTGTACTGTCCAGCTCCAATAGGTGTACTGTACTGTCCAGCTCCATTAGGTGTACTGTACTGTCCAGCTCCATTAGGTGTACTGTACTGTCCAGCTCCATTAGGTGTACTGTCTTGTCCAGCTCCATTAGGTGTACTGTCTTGTCCAGCTCCATTAGGTGTACTGTCTTGTCCAGCTCCATTAGGTGTACTGTCTTGTCCAGCTCCATTAGGTGTACTGTCTTGTCCAGCTCCATTAGGTGCCGTCTAATGTATTCATAGAATCTACCTAATTAATACATGACCATATGAACTGCCAAGATCTGCATTACAGTAAGAGATAGAAGGTGGTGGTGAGGTCTGGTATGTCAACCTGAGTCCCTAAACACAGTGTGGTGGTGATGTCTGGTATGTCAACCTGAGTCCCTATAGACAGTGTGGTGGTGATGTCTGGTATGTCAACCTGAGTCCCTATACACAGTGTGGTGGTGATGTCTGGTATGTCAACCTGAGTCCCTAAACACAGTGTGGTGGTGATGTCTGGTATGTCAACCTGAGTCCCTATAGACAGTGTGGTGGTGATGTCTGGTATGTCAACCTGAGTCCCTATAGACAGTGTGGTGGTGAGGTCTGGTATGTCAACCTGAGTCCCTATACACAGTGTGGTGGTGATGTCTGGTATGTCAACCTGAGTCCCTATAGACAGTGTGGTGGTGATGTCTGGTATGTCAACCTGAGTCCCTATAGACAGTGTGGTGGTGATGTCTGGTATGTCAACCTGAGTCCCTATAGACAGTGTGGTGGTGATGTCTGGTATGTCAACCTGAGTCCCTATACACAGTGTGGTGGTGATGTCTGGTATGTCAACCTGAGTCCCTAAACACAGTGTGGTGGTGATGTCTGGTATGTCAACCTGAGTCCCTATAGACAGTGTGGTGGTGATGTCTGGTATGTCAACCTGAGTCCCTATAGACAGTGTGGTGGTGATGTCTGGTATGTCAACCTGAGTCCCTATACACAGTGTGGTGGTAATGTCTGGTATGTCAACCTGAGTCCCTATACACAGTGTGGTGGTGATGTCTGGTATGTCAACCTGAGTCCCTATACACAGTGTGGTGGTGATGTCTGGTATGTCAACCTGAGTCCCTATAGACAGTGTGGTGGTGATGTCTGGTATGTCAACCTGAGTCCCTATAGACAGTGTGGTGGTGATGTCTGGTATGTCAACCTGAGTCCCTATAGACAGTGTGGTGGTGATGTCTGGTATGTCAACCTGAGTCCCTATAGACAGTGATGTCTGGTATGTCAACCTGAGTCCCTATAGACAGTGATGTCTGGTATGTCAACCTGAGTCCCTATACACAGTGTGGTGGTGATGTCTGGTATGTCAACCTGAGTCCCTATAGACAGTGTGGTGGTGATGTCTGGTATGTCAACCTGAGTCCCTATACACAGTGTGGTGGTGAGGTCTGGTATGTCAACCTGAGTCCCTATAGACAGTGTGGTGGTGATGTCTGGTATGTCAACCTGAGTCCCTATAGACAGTGTGGTGGTGATGTCTGGTATGTCAACCTGAGTCCCTATAGACAGTGTGGTGGTGATGTCTGGTATGTCAACCTGAGTCCCTATACACAGTGTGGTGGTGATGTCTGGTATGTCAACCTGAGTCCCTATAGACAGTGTGGTGGTGATGTCTGGTATGTCAACCTGAGTCCCTATAGACAGTGTGGTGGTGATGTCTGGTATGTCAGCCTGAGTCCCTATACACAGTGTGGTGGTGATGTCTGGTATGTCAACCTGAGTCCCTATAGACAGTGTGGTGGTGATGTCTGGTATGTCAACCTGAGTCCCTATACACAGTGTGGTGGTGATGTCTGGTATGTCAACCTGAGTCCCTATAGACAGTGTGGTGGTGATGTCTGGTATGTCAACCTGAGTCCCTATACACAGTGTGGTGGTGATGTCTGGTATGTCAACCTGAGTCCCTATAGACAGTGTGGTGGTGATGTCTGGTATGTCAACCTGAGTCCCTATACACAGTGTGGTGGTGATGTCTGGTATGTCAACCTGAGTCCCTATAGACAGTGTGGTGGTGATGTCTGGTATGTCAACCTGAGTCCCTATACACAGTGTGGTGGTGATGTCTGGTATGTCAACCTGAGTCCCTATAGACAGTGTGGTGGTGATGTCTGGTATGTCAACCTGAGTCCCTATAGACAGTGTGGTGGTGATGTCTGGTATGTCAACCTGAGTCCCTATACACAGTGTGGTGGTGATGTCTGGTATGTCAACCTGAGTCCCTATACACAGTGTGGTGGTGATGTCTGGTATGTCAACCTGAGTCCCTATAGACAGTGTGGTGGTGATGTCTGGTATGTCAACCTGAGTCCCTATAGACAGTGTGGTGGTGATGTCTGGTATGTCAACCTGAGTCCCTATAGACAGTGTGGTGGTGAGGTCTGGTATGTCAACCTGAGTCCCTATAGACAGTGTGGTGGTGATGTCTGGTATGTCAACCTGAGTCCCTATACACAGTGTGGTGGTGATGTCTGGTATGTCAACCTGAGTCCCTATAGACAGTGTGGTGGTGAGGTCTGGTATGTCAACCTGAGTCCCTATACACAGTGTGGTGGTGATGTCTGGTATGTCAACCTGAGTCCCTATAGACAGTGTGGTGGTGATGTCTGGTATGTCAACCTGAGTCCCTATAGACAGTGTGGTGGTGATGTCTGGTATGTCAACCTGAGTCCCTATAGACAGTGATGTCTGGTATGTCAACCTGAGTCCCTATAGACAGTGATGTCTGGTATGTCAACCTGAGTCCCTATACACAGTGTGGTGGTGATGTCTGGTATGTCAACCTGAGTCCCTATACACAGTGTGGTGGTGATGTCTGGTATGTCAACCTGAGTCCCTATAGACAGTGTGGTGGTGATGTCTGGTATGTCAACCTGAGTCCCTATACACAGTGTGGTGGTGATGTCTGGTATGTCAACCTGAGGCTCCGGCTGCTGATACAGAAGACAGACACACTGCCATCACATCTTAAACTGTCAAGGCTGTTAAACACGTCTCTGCCATATGTTGTGAGTGAGTGAGAGAGTGTGAGTGTGTGTGGTGGCTTTTTGCCAATATGGGCCTGAGTTCATTCATTCCGGGGTATACAGTGGCATAAGACTAATGCTGTCATGCAGGCCCTCAACCTTGTGTCTGAATGAGTGAGCATCCACTCGCCAATGTTACTGTACGTACGCAGCTGTTCAGCCATCCACTAACTCAAATAACACTCCACTTCATATGTTTCCCCCTCAACCATTAAGCTGCATGGTTTAATTGCACACACACACCGCCTGGCGAGGTAGAGTAGAGGTCAGCGTGTCACCGCTAGGCCTATAAACCATTGGGTGTAGCCCAGCGAATGGCGTCCCAGAGAATCCCTGGCACAATAACTTTCAGAGCTCTCGACGGCGGCCCGCTCTCTCTTCCAAGGAAGCTCGCTCGTATTTCATCAGGAAACACATATAGTAGTTCATATTTTATTACGACCCACCGACACTGCTCGTTCTCTCTGGACCCAACCTGGGTTCAAACACTATGCAAAATCTTTCAAATTATGCCTATTGTCTGCCTCAAGTGCCAAATGGGCGGAGTTTGCCGTTTTCAGACTTTTCCGTTGGTTCATTAAGCAAAGCAAGCTCAATCAAGCACATACTGTATAAAGTATATGGAATGATTTCGATTGTTGTTTCAACCTGGGTATGCTCTGGACGTCTGACAGACGAGTCAGCACCATACAAGTGGAGTCTCTGGTTCATGCTCTGGACGTCTGACAGATGGGTCAGGACCATACAAGTGGAGTCTCTGGTTCATGCTCTGGACGTCTGACAGACGGGTCAGGACCATACAAGTGGAGTCTCTGGTTCATGTTCTGGACGTCTGACAGACGGGTCAGCACCATACAAGTGGAGTCTCTGGTTCATGCTCTGGACGTCTGACAGACGGGTCAGGACCATACAAGTGGAGTCTCTGGTTCATGCTCTGGACGTCTGACAGACGGGTCAGGACCATACAAGTGGAGTCTCTGGTTCATGTTCTGGACGTCTGACAGACGGGTCAGCACCATACAAGTGGAGTCTCTGGTTCATGCTCTGGACGTCTGACAGACGGGTCAGCACCATACAAGTGGAGTCTCTGGTTCATGGACTGTGTGACGTCAGCAGACTGGGATAGTACCATACAAGTGGAGTCTCTAGTTCATGGACTGTGTGACGTCAGCAGACTGGGATAGCACTGTGTGTTTGGGTGACTTGATACTGCGTCTGACATCCTAAGCTATTCTGAATACTGAACAGGTAGAAAATACCCAGAATACACCTGAACTGCATGTTTCGTCTTGTTTTGCGTTGGTTCTTCCGTCTTTCTCCTTACTGACCCAGGAAAGTCTCAGGGCTCTAGACACTAGTGCATCTCATTCTCAGAACTGTGAAGCTGAGAAGAGACATACCAGCAGACCAACCCAGACACTAGTGCACCAATATAGTTTGTAGGCTTTCAGGGACATACTCTGTAGTATTCCTTTCTGGCTGGCTGACGGATGGACGCACACACACACACTGACAGCCTCCTATTAAAACCCAGCAACGGAGAAAGAGAAAGAGGGGGGAGAAAGGGGAGAGTGGGGGAGAGAGAGAGAAAAAGGGGGAGAGAGGAAGAGGGGGAGAGAGATAGAGAGAGAAAGAGAGAGCGAGAGTCAGTACTCGGTCAGTCGGTTTGGAGAGGATTGTCCAGTTACAATTGGATTATATTCCTTAATGATCCAGCATGGCCACAGCTGCCATTTTCCTAATTACATTCTCTCCCAAAACAATAACCTCCTTCTGAAAGGTTGCCATAGTCACTAGATCATTATCTATCTGCTGCTGCTGCTGCTGCTTATAGACCACACATAGCATGACAGTATCCCAAATGGCACCCTATTCCCAATGGGCCCTGGTCAACAGAAGTGCACTACATAGGAACTAGGGTGCTATTTGGGACATAAGACAGAAGTGCAGTGGAAAATGGGGTTAGGAGGGCTTCATAGGCAATCATTCATTCACTTGTATGGTGCTGACCCGTCTGTCAGACGTCCAGAGCATTCATCTTATACAGGTGTTCTGAGCTGTCACACCCCTATAACCTAACCCCTCCCTATAGCCTCACCCCTCCCTATAACCTGTGTGGTGTACTGTGGTGTACCGCAGGGCAGCTCTCTATGCCCTCTACTCTTTTCTATTTTTACCAGTGACCTGCCACTGGCATTAAACAAAGCATGTGTGTCCATGTATTCTGATAATTCAACCATATACGCATCAGCAACCACAGCTAACGAAGTACCTGAAACCCTTAAAGAGTTGAAGTCTGTTTTGGAATGGGTGGGCAGTAATAAACTGCTCCTGAACATCTCTAAAATTAAAAGCATTGTATTTGGTACAAATCATTCTCTAAGTTCTAGACCTCTATGGAATCTTTTCAACATGGCGCCGACAGAGATGGTTGCTTCGCGTTCTAAGGAAACTATGCAGTATATATATTTTTTTAATGTATTATTTCTTACACTGTTACCCCAGGATACTTAAGATTTCCTGGGGTAACAGTGTAAGAAATAATACATAAAAAAAACAAAATACTGCATAGATTCCTATTACATACAGCCGGGAAGAACTATTGGATACAAGAGCAACGTCAACTTACCAACATTACGACCAGGCAGACGGAGCAATCTTCTGGTCAGGCTCCGTAGACGGGCACATCGCTCACCGCTCCCGAGTATACTACTCGCCAATGTCCAGTCTCTTGACAACAAGGTAGACGAAATTCGAGCAAGGGTTGCATTCCAGAGAGACAACAGAGATTGTAACATTCTCTGTTTCACGGAAACATGGCTCACTCGGGATACGTTATCAGAGTCGGTACAGCCACCCAGTTTCTTCACGCATCGCGCCGACAGAAACAAACATCTCTCTGGTAAGAAGAAGGCCGGGGGTGTATGCCTTATGATTAACGAGTCGTGGTGTGATCATAACAACATACAGGAACTCAAGTCCTTTTGTTCACCTGACCTAGAATTCCTTACAATCAAATACCAACCGCATTATCTACCAAGAGAATTATCTTCGATTAAAATCACAGCCGTGTATATCCCCCCCAAGCAGGCACATCGACGGCCCTGAAAGAACTGCATTGGACTCTATGTAAACTGGAAACCACATATCCTGAGGCTGCATTTATTGTAGCTGGGGATTTTAACAAAGCTAATCTGAAAACAAGGCTCCCTAAATTTTATCAGCATTTCGAATGCGCAATCCGGGCTGCCAGCATTCTGGATCATTGCTACTCTAACATCCGCGACGCATACAAAGACCTCTCTCGCCCTCCTTTCGGAAAATCTGAACACGACTCCATTTTGTTGCTCCCAGCCTATAGACAGAAACTAAAACAGGAAACGCCCGTGCTCAGGTCTGTTCAACACTGGTCTGACCAATCGGACTCCACACTTCAAGATTGCTTGAGGCTATCCGGGAAATGTTCCGGATAGCCTCAGACAACAACATTGATGTATACGCTGATTCGGTGAGCGAGTTTATTAGCGAGTGCATTGGTGATGTTGTACCCACGGTGACTATTAAAACCTTCCCCAACCAGAAACTATGGATTGATGGCAGCATTCGCGCAAAACTGAAAGCGCAAACCACTGCTTTTAATCATGGCAAGGCGACCGGAAACATGACCGAATATAAACAGTGTAGCTACTCCCTCCGCAAAGCAATCAAACAAGCTAAGCGTCAGTATAGAGACAAAGTAGAGTCACAATTCAACGGCTCAGACACGAGACGTATGTGGCAGAGTCTACAGTCAATCATTACAAAAAGAAAACCAGCCTAGTCGCGGACACAGACAACTTCTTTGCTCTTTTTGAGGACAATACAGTGCCACTGACACGGCCCGCTACCAAAACATGCGGGCTCTCCTTCACCACGGCCAACGTGTGTAAAACATTTAAACGTGTTAACCCTCGCAAGGCTGCTGGCCCAGACGGCATCCCTAGCTGCGTCCTCAGAGCATGCGGAGACCAGCTGGCTGGTGTGTTTACGGACATATTCAATCAATCCCTATCCCAGACTGCTGTTCCCACATGCTTCAAGAGGGCCACCATTGTTCCTGTTCACAAGAAAGCTAAGGTAACTGAGCTAAACGACTATCGCCCCGTTGCACTCACTTCCGTCATCATGAAGTGCTTTGAGAGACTAGTCAAGGATCATATCACTTCCACCGTACCTGACACCCTAGACCCACTCCAATTTGCTTACCGGCCCAATAGGTCCACAGACAACACAATCATACTGCACACTGCCCTAACCCATCTGGACAAGAGGACTACCTATGTAAGAATGCTGTTCACCGATTACAGCTCAGCATTTAACACCATAGTACCCTCCAAACTCATCATTAAGCTCGAGACCCTGGGTCTCGACCCCGCCCTGTGCAACTGGGTCCTGGACCTTGACGGGCTGCCCCCAGGTGGTGAGGGTAGGAAACAACATCTCCACCCCGCTGATCCTCAACACTGGCGCCCCACAAGGGTGCGTTCTCAGCCCTCTCCTGTACTCCCTGTTCACCCATGACTGAGTGGCCATGCACGCCTCCAACTCAATCATCAAATTTGCAGACGACACTACAGTGGTAGGCTTGATTACCAACAATGACGAGACGGCTTACAGGGAGGAGGTGAGGGCCCTCTGAGTGTGGTGGCAGGAAAATAACCTCACACTCAACGTCAACAAAACAAAGGAGATGATCGTGGACTTCAGGAAACAGCAGAGGGAGCACCCCCCCTATCCACATCGGCGGGACAGTAGTGGAGGTGGAAAGTTTTAAGTTCCTCTGCGTACACATCACGGACAAACTGAAATGGTCCGCCCACATACACAGCGTGGTGAAGAAGGCGCAACAGCGCCTCTTCAACCTCAGGAGGCTGAAGAAATTTGGCTTGTCACCGAAAACACTCACAAACTTTTACAGATGCACAATTGAGAGCATCCTGTCGGGCTGTATCACCGGCTGGTACAGCAACTGCTCCGCCCACAACCGTAAAGCTCTCCAGAGGGTAGTGAGGTCCGCACAACGCATCACCGGGGGCAAACTACCTGCCTTCCAGGACACCTACACCACACGATGTCACAGGAAAGCCAAAAAGATCATCAAGGACAACAACCACCCGAAACACTGCCTGTTCACCCTGCTATCATCCAGAAGGCGAGGTCAGTACAGGTGCATCAAAGCAGGGACCGAGAGACTGAAAAACAGCTTCTATCTCAAGGCCATCAGATTGTTAGACAGCCATCACTAACATTGAGTGGCTGCTGCCAACATACTGACTCAAATCTCTAGCCACTTTAATAATTAAAAATTGTATGTAATAAATTATATAATGTTTACATACCCGACATTACTTATCTCATATGTGTATACTGTACTCTATACCATCTACTGCATCCTGCCTATGCCGCACGGCCATCGCTCATCCATATATTTATATGTACATATTCTTATTCATTCCTTTACCCTTGTGTATAAGGTAGTTGTTGTGAAATTGTTAGATTACTTGTTAGATATTACTGCACGGTCGGAACTAGAAGCACAAGCATTTCACTACACTCGCATTAACATCTGCTAACCATGTGTATGTGACAAATACAATTTGATTTGATTTAATGAATGGTGTAGCTGTTGAACAAGTTGAGACGACTAAATTACTTGGAGATACCTTAGATTGTAAACTGTCAAAACATATAGATTCTGGTCAAAACATATATATTCAGTGGTTGTAAAGATGGGGAGAGGTCTTGCCGTAATAAAGAGACGCTCTGCTTTTTTGACACCACACTCCAAAAAGCAAGTCCTTCAGGCTCTAATTTGGTCTCATCTTGATTATTGTCCAGTTGTGTGGTCAAGTCCTGCAAGGAAGTACCTAGTTAAGCTGCAGCTGGCCCAGAACAGAGCGGCACATTCTGCTCTTAATTGTAATCAAAGGACTGATATAAATATTATACATGCCAGTCTCTCTTGGCTAAGAGTTGAGGAGGGACTGACTGCATCACTTCTTCTTTTATTAAGAAACATTAAGGTGTTGAAAATCCCACATTGTTTGCATAGTCAACTTACACACAGCTCAGACACACACACTTATCCCACCAGACATGCCTCCAGGGGTCTTTTCACAAATCCAGAACAAATTCAAGAAAGCGTACAGTATTATATAGAGCCCTTATTGCATGGAACTTCCTTCCATCTCATATTGCTCAAATAAACAGAAAACCTGGTTCTAAAAACCAGATAAAGCAACACCTCGCGGCACAACGCCTCTCCCCTATTTGACCTAGATAGTTTGTGTGTATGCATTGATATGTAGGCTACGTGTGCCTTTTAAAAAATTTATGTAGTTCTGTCCTTGAGCTGTTCTTGTTTTGTGTGAACCCCAGGAAGAGTAGCTGCAGCTTTTGCAACAGCTAATGGGGATCCTAATAAAATACCTCACTCCTCCCTATAGCCCCACCCCTCCCTATAACCTCACCCCTGTCCTTTTCTTGCCTCTTCAGTCCTCCCGTGCCAAATACCCAGGATACTTCACCAGTCAGATGGTGCAAATACTGAGGGTAATGTGTTTGTGGCGCTCACTATATCTGTGTATGTGTGTTTACTATACACAGGGGCGGTTAATGTTTCCCTCTGATTGGACGTCCGTCTGCTTCAAAGATATTTAGGCATGTAGTCGTGGTAACATGCTTGGCCGGGGACTAAATCTAACTGAGATGTCTGGAGGAGGACAGGCACAGTAAAAACCACACACACGACCCAGTACACGGAACAACTGTGTCACATATGTCACAAATGTGTGGTGAAACAGGGTTACCCAATTTCAATGTGTGGTGAAACAGGGTTACCCAATTTCAATGTGTGGTGAAACAGGGTTACCCAATTTCAATGTGTGGTGAAACAGGGTTACCCAATTTCAATGTGTGGTGAAACAGGGTTACCCAATTTCAATGTGTGGTGAAACAGGGTTACCCAATTTCAATGTGTGGTGAAACAGGGTTACCCAATTTCAATGTGTGGTGAAACAGGGTTACCCAATTTCAATGTGTGGTGAAACAGGGTTACCCAATTTCAATGTGTGGTGAAACAGGGTTACCCAATTTCAATGTGTGGTGAAACAGGGTTACCCAATTTCAATGTGTGGTGAAACAGGGTTACCCAATTTCAATGTGTGGTGAAACAGGGTTACCCAATTTCAATGTGTGGTGAAACAGGGTTACCCAATTTCAATGTGTGGTGAAACAGGGTTACCCAATTTCAATGTGTGGTGAAACAGGGTTACCCAATTTCAATGTGTGGTGAAACAGGGTTACCCAATTTCAATGTGTGGTGAAACAGGGTTACCCAATTTCAATGTGTGGTGAAACAGGGTTACCCAATTTCAATGTGTGGTGAAACAGGGTTACCCAATTTCAATGTGTGGTGAAACAGGGTTACCCAATTTCAATGTGTGGTGAAACAGGGTTACCCAATTTCAATGTGTGGTGAAACAGGGTTACCCAATTTCAATGTGTGGTGAAACAGGGTTACCCAATTTCAATGTGTGGTGAAACAGGGTTACCCAATTTCAATGTGTGGTGAAACAGGGTTACCCAATTTCAATGTGTGGTGAAACAGGGTTACCCAATTTCAATGTGTGGTGAAACAGGGTTACCCAATTTCAATGTGTGGTGAAACAGGGTTACCCAATTTCAATGTGTGGTGAAACAGGGTTACCCAATTTCAATGTGTGGTGAAACAGGGTTACCCAATTTCAATGTGTGGTGAAACAGGGTTACCCAATTTCAATGTGTGGTGAAACAGGGTTACCCAATTTCAATGTGTGGTGAAACAGGGTTACCCAATTTCAATGTGTGGTGAAACAGGGTTACCCAATTTCAATGTGTGGTGAAACAGGGTTACCCAATTTCAATGTGTGGTGAAACAGGGTTACCCAATTTCAATGTGTGGTGAAACAGGGTTACCCAATTTCAATGTGTGGTGAAACAGGGTTACCCAATTTCAATGTGTGGTGAAACAGGGTTACCCAATTTCAATGTGTGGTGAAACAGGGTTACCCAATTTCAGCATCATCTGATAGTGTTTCCCCTAGATGTTTGTTTTTCCAGATCGAGTTCCTCCACTACTGCACCTAACATCTGCAAAAAAGGGACACAAAAGCCCTTCCCTGTGTGTGTGTGTGTGTGTGTGTGTGTGTGTGTGTGTGTGTGTGTGTGTGTGTGTGTGTGTGTGTGTGTGTGTGTGTGTGTGTGTGTGTGTGTGTGTGTGTGTGTGTGTGTGTTTGCGCATGTGCGCGTGCCTGCGCGTGTTGTAGAGGGTAATGAATAATGAATAAAAGTCCAAACTGATGGCTGGACAGATCAGAGAGGACAATGTAAACAATAAAGTGTTTTTAGTTCTAGCTCACTATAGAGACAAACAGACAGCACTGGGCCTAGCTCACTATAGAGACAGACAGATAGCACTGGGTCTAGATCACTACAGAGACAGACAGACAGCACTGAGCCTAGCTCACTACAGAGACAGACAGCACTGGGCCTAGCTCACTACAGAGACAGACAGCACTCGGCCTAGCTCACTACAGAGACAGACAGCCGGGACTGGGCCTAGCTCACTACAGAGACAGACAGCAGTGGGCCTAGCTCACTACAGAGACAGACAGCCGGCACTGGGCCTAGCTCACTACAGAGACAGTCAGCCGGCACTGGGCCTAGCTCACTACAGAGACAGACAGCAGTGGGCCTAGCTCACTACAGAGACAGACAGCAGTGGGCCTAGCTCACTACAGAGACAGACAGCAGTGGGCCTAGCTCACTACAGAGACAGACAGCCGGCACTGGGCCTAGCTCACTACAGAGACAGGCAGCACACGGCCTAGCTCACTACAGAGACAGACAGCACATGGCCTAGCTCACTATAGAGACAGACAGCACTCGGCCTAGCTCACTACAGAGACATGGGACAATCCATCCTGGTATTTGGCATGGGAGGACTGAACAGGCAAGGGAAGCACAGGGGTGAGGTTACATCTGTGATGTCAAACAGAGACAGAGAGCGATGAGGGAGGGAAGGAGAGAGGTGAGGGGGAGAATAGGAAGAGGAATGGGAAGAGAGAAGGGGGTGAATGGAGAGAGAGAGAGGAAGAAAGGGGGGGTTGAGCGAGAGGGTAAAGCAGAGAGAGAGAGAGAGAGACACGAGAAAGAGCAGCAGGAGTCGTGTAAATATGTTCCTTTTCACAGCCAAGAGGTTTGCCTCTGGGGATGACACAGTCATCTGTGTAAGCAATAAGGTTCATTATATACTGTCCTCAACCCTTCTGTCACACATTATACACATACAGTATAGACTCATAACTTAACATATATAACTGATATGATATCCTGCTTCATCTCTCTCAGTTAATGATGTCTATTCATTGTCATTATTATTTTCCTTTAAATCAAATAAATATATTGTCCCACATCACCAATGATCGCTATGGCAAGTGGCTACCACTTCACAAAATATATTGTGTGTTATACTCTATTATCCAATTAATATATATAAAGAAAACACAAAGCTCAATAAGATCTGCTAGATGTGGTACAAGGAGCTCAGTTGACTCTATGGTTGGACCAATTAACATAGAACCTTAGAGACACGCAGCGAGACGGAGAGAAATAAAGACAGAGAAACAGAAAGGTAGAGACAGATAGACGGCAAGGTAGAAGAGCAAAACAACTAAATTGACAGTTAGGAAGAGGTAGAAAGAAATAGACAGACGGTGAAAGATAGCAATAGACAGACAGGCAGTGAAAGACAAGCAGAGTGAAGAAGAGAGGTAGAAAGAAATAGACAGACAGGCAGGGAAAGACAGGCAGAGTGAAGAAGAGAGGTAGAAAGTGATACAGATGTAGAGCGGTAGAAAGAGCTTTCCCCACATACACCCATGTGATGAAGCTGATCTAACAGGACTTCAGCACAGCTGCTCCTGTGGCTTTGGTCTGCATGGTTGGGGAAAACTGTATTCCAGTGTTGGGTGCTATTTATAGCCTCACCGAGGGAGGGGGCGAAACGAGTGAATCTTATAACACTCTGTTCCCCCGTTTACTATTTTAAACCCAGTACAGCTACCCAATGTCCCTGAGTTACAGGGCCTACAATGGGGTTAGGGTGATGAGGAGAGGAACCCTCTCTTCAGGGACGAGTTAAAACACAGGAACTTAGAGTCTGCATCCACAGACACGCAGTCCACACACACAGTCTGCAGACACAAAAAGAAACACACACACTCCCAGAGAGTGGCATGTGTCTCAGAACAGCAGCTATTCCCATCTTTAGGTCAGGCCTGTGGTACCATGGCAACACAGGGGATAAGCTACATATCAATTTAACAGGCTCTTGGAGCTAAATGCTGCCATTCCTGGGTTTGCCATTCCTTATCTAAATATAGATAGGTTGCTATCACACTCTTGGGAATTGGCCGATATATATAGGGCTAAATAATAAATATTTCCAATAAAATAAAATGTTATTTGTTTCATGCGCCAAATACAACAGGTGTAGACCTTACAGTGAAATGCTTACTTACAAGCCCCTAACCAACAATGCAGTTAAGGAAAAAAGTGTGAAGAAAGTATTTACTAAAATAAAATAAAGTAAAAATATATATATTTTTAAATCAAATATAATTAAGGAGCAACAGTAAAATAACAGTAACGAGGCTATATACAAGGGGTACCGGTACAGAGTCAATGTGCGGAGGCATCGGTTAGTCAAGGTAATTGAGGTAATATGTACATGTAGAGGTAAAGTGACTATGCATGGATAATAAACAGAGAGAAGGGGCAGCGTAAAAATGGGGGTGGGGGGGACAATGCAAATAGTCCGGGTGGCCATTTGATTAGCTGTTCACGAGTCTTATGGCTTGGGGGTAGAAGCTGTTAAGAAGCCTTTTGGACCTACCTCTTGCAGTGCAGTAGCAGTGACAACAGTCTATGACTAGGGTGGCTGGAGTCCTTGGCAATTTTTTGGGCCTTCCTCTGATACCGCCTGGTATAGAGGTACTGGATGGCAGGAAGCTTGGCCCCAGTGATGTACTGGGCCGTACACACTACCCTCTGTAGTGCCTTGCGGTCGGAGGCCGAGCAGTTGCCATACCAGGCAGTGATGCAACCAGTCTGGATGCTCTTGAGGGTGCAGCTGTGGAACTTTTTGAGGATCTGAGGACCCATGCCAAATCTTTTCAGACTCCTTAGGAGGAACAGCCGCTGTCGTGCACTTTTCACGACTGTCTTGGTGTGTTTGGACCATGATAGTTTATTGGTGATGTTTAATGCATATGCATGGTAGAAATTGAAAGGGAACCATTTGGAGATTATGACCAAAGTAGTGTCATGACTCTCCTGTGAAGATCTGAAGGGTCAGGTTACAGTGAGTCCACTCTACAGTGCCCTCTCTCTCCCGCAGAGGGGGGGAGGGGTGAAGTTGGCCGTTTTATGACGGTCGTAAATATCTGCAGGCACTCTCTCTCTCCCACTCTGCAGAAATGGAAGTTAAAAATCCCTTTGTTACAACAGAGAGAGATTTTCTAATACTGTGACATCCAAGATTGGATAATGAAACATTATTTCTGTAATCCAAACAGTTGGAATGATCCGTGGGTACTTAAAGAATAATTATGTCAGATCAGTTGTTGTTTTGGGATCTCATTAAGGACGGTAGAACAACATAACTGTATTTATGAAAGTGTACATTTTCCAGTTGTCAGGTTTACATCTAAATGTAGTGGAACTTATATGATTAAATATGAAACTATTTGTGAGAAGATGAAATGTGATGTTAGCCTTCTAAATGAGAACTGTTTTACATATAACAGTTTTATCCAGTCCGTAACCACGCCCACGTGAGCATAGACATTATGCCAAATATAATAGAACCGCCCTTTTGCCAGAGTGCATAAATTGCCTCGTGAAGAATTAACAGACCAAGCAGGTGGACGGTGTTGAGCCGGAAGTCAATGGTTAGAATTCACATCAGACCAGAACATTCAGTCTGCAGCTGTTTAAGTACTTCAGTCTAGTAAACGCGACCGAGAACCACCTTGTGGTACTTTGAAAGATCCATGTCTGGAAGAGCCGTTCTAACAGACACTCCGAGACCAAACTACTACAACTACAAAGGACATGGTCATCTCTGGTGGACAACCAAAGACTTACACAACCAGAGACTTTCTGTTGAATTACTCCCTGTAGATGAATCAAGTGTTTTCAGAGAGACAATAGACATACACACGTAAATATGTACATAGCAATTATTTTGAATGAGCGGCCGTTCATGTGCAAAGTATTCACATTTTTCATGAGCATAGTTATCAGCTGTATGTACGTTAGTGGAATTCCTTTGTCTCTCCCTTTCCCTCTCTTTTGAATCTGCCATTTTGTGTAACAAGCTGTCATATCGGTTTAGTTCACTAGGGACTTTTCATTGCATCTTGTTAGTAACCAATGTATAATCTATCCTGTGTGTGTGTTTATGTAATTCTGTGTGATTACTTAGTAAATAAATAAATTTAGACAATTTGTATATCGCTTATTCATCATGGAGACTAGGGTTTGTGCATATTTATAGGATATTGCAATATTCAGAATGAGACTGATAAGGTAAATAAGAATTAATTTAATTGACTGTGATTGATGTAAAAGATTTCTCTTTAGAGTTTAGTCAGGAGATAGTAACTCGTTAAATTTTGGTGCCCATAGAATGGAGTCATGAGAGCATTCAGATGTGTGGTCTGTGGAAAATGTTCTTCACAACAGACAAACAGGCTCATTCTGTTGAGAACAACCCAGAGGGTATGAAGCCATGTCATCTAGTAACTGTACATCAAACATAGTGATCATAAACGTTGACACTGTATATCACATGAGTTTCATGATATGGAATGTGAAGTGCACATTTGGACTCACGGGGTGTTTGGCTTGTCTGTATGACATCATAGCTGTATTTATGTTATCCATTTTTCAATGAGTAACTTCTCCAGTTGTGCCCAACAGACCCCAGAGCCCAATAGAGGATATGAATACATAATGAGATTAGGATGGCTGCCATCATGCTGTGTGTTTAATTTAGGGATTACACAGGTACAGTACTGTAGGGTCTGGAACCTAATCTAACCTAATCTGGCACTGCTGTTTGACACACACATCTGGGATGCTGGAATATTTATACTATTATTCTGTGACACACACGCACAAATACACACATGCATGCATGTACGTACATATGTGCGGACGTACACACACGCACGCAAACCGTATTGATGAATACGTGGTTGATGAATACGTGGTTGATGAATACGTGGTTGATGAATGCATGGTTGATGAATGCATGGTTGATAAATACATGGTTGATGAATACATGGTTGATGAATGCATGGTTGATGAATGCGTGGTTGATGAATACGTGGTTGATGAATACGTGGTTGATGAATACGTGGTTGATGAATACGTGGTTGATGAATACGTGGTTGATGAATACGTGGTTGATGAATGCATGGTTGATGAATGCATGGTTGATAAATACATGGTTGATGAATGCATGGTTGATGAATGCATGGTTGATGAATGCATGGTTGATGAATGCATGGTTGATGAATACATGGTTGATGAATACATGGTTGATGAATACATGGTTGATGAATACATGGTTGATGAATACATGGTTGATGAATACATGGTTGATGAATACATGGTTGATGAATACATGGTTGATGAATACATGGTTGATGAATACATGGTTGATGAATACATGGTTGATGAATACATGGTTGATGAATACATGGTTGATGAATACATGGTTGATAAATACATGGTTGATGAATACGTGGTTGATAAATACGTGGTTGATGAATACGTGGTTGATGAATACGTGGTTGATGAATACGTGGTTGATGAATACGTGGTTGATGAATACATGGTTGATGAATACATGGTTGATGAATACATGGTTGATGAATACATGGTTGATGAATACATGGTTGATGAATACATGGTTGATGAATACATGGTTGATGAATACATGGTTGATAAATACATGGTTGATGAATACATGGTTGATAAATACATGGTTGATGAATACATGGTTGATAAATAGTACATAAACTATTGTGAAGGAATAATTGCATGAAGAAATATCCATACGTGCCAACCCTGTCCTACTTTTTAGAGTAACAGACGCGCGCGGCAAATTGGAGATTCAACTCGCGCTTGTAGCACCGTTCAGAATTGGTGTTTACTCCCCCCCACGCTCGTGCGCGCAGTTTGTGAATCTATAGAAGCATTGCCTCTATAGCTAATACCAGACACTCATTCATTCTTCATCGTGCAGTCTTCTAAACTCCCCACTCCATTTAATGCCAAGATGTTTATATTTATTTTTGATTATACTTCTGTAATGCTTTTTGTGACATGGATCATAATTACAGTTAGTCTTTCAGGTTGCGTGACCCTCGTAATGTTATGTGGAAAATACACCTAATGGGATGCAAAATTAAATGTACATCACACTCGCATAAATGCGACCAGTTATTTTTCGTATTTGCATTTCATTTCTTTCACTCGCACTGCTGGAACTTTAGAGCCCACTGAATGTCCATCTTATGTTCGCAAACGTTAGCTTGAAACAATTAGTGATTACCTTTCCACAACACATGTAGTCGATAAGGGTTTTGTCCATGTGTTTACCTACAGTCGGCAAACTCAGCATCACAACAAACAGGAGGGGCAGACAGCTACGTTAAATAATGATGCACTAATCTCTATGTCCGTTGACACAAACACCGTACATGTCTGTGTGTTGCAGCTCGAGAATCGGGATGTTTGATTTACTCAGTGGATGTATTTTTTATTCAAATGTAAAAAATAAAAATAAAATAAAAAAATCAGGCCCTATTCATTTCTGCGTACTTTTAACTCGGATCTTGTACCTGCGTACATGGACAGAGAATTGCGTAGTTGGTACACAACATGCGTGCATGTTGGCAGGTCGGTATATACATTAAAAAAATAACAGTTATTTGTTTCGATAGAGTCAAGGATATGTTTTGTATAATTCTACAAAGTCCTCGAAAAAACAGAGCTATTTTCATTTGACTTACAATAAAAACATTACAGTGTAATCCATTTGATCAACTGTATTTGTCTATTCATTAGTAAAATATTTATTGTAATTAATAACGTCCAGTTATAGTTATCAACTCATAGCCTGGTTCCTCTCTAGGTTTCTTCCTAGGTTTTGGCCTTTCTAGGGAGTTTTTCCTAGCCGCCGTGCTTCTACACCTGCATTGCTTGCTGTTTGGGGTTTTAGGCTGGGTTTCTGTACAGCACTTCGAGATATTAGCTGATGTACGAAGGGCTATATAAAATAAACTTGAGTTACAACTTCTTTTGACAAAGTATAAACGAAAATAATAATAATAACATAACCAGCCAGGTCAGAGGTGAAATTATTTGCTGTATTCCTAAACAAAAGCACCAGTGCATGAACAATTGTAAATTATTAGTTGAAGAAATATTTGTGGAAATATATTAATGACAATATATAAAAACAGTAATTTGTTGATAGTATCAGACACTGTATTGTGCCCTTATACAGTGGGGAGAACAAGTATTTGATACACTGCCGATTTTGCAGATTTTCCTACTTAAAAAGCATGTAGAGGTCTGTAATTTTTATCATAGGTACACTTCAACTGTGAGAGACGGAATCTAAAACAAAAATCCCGAAAATCACATTGTATGATTTTTAAGTAATTAATTAGCATTTTATTGCATGACATAAGTATTTGATACATCAGAAAAGCAGAACTTAATATTTGGTACAGAATCGTTTGTTTGCAATTACAGAGATCATACGTTTCCTGTAGTTCTTGACCAGGTTTGCACACACTGCAGCAGGGATTTTGGCCCACTCCTCCATACAGACCTTCTCCAGATCCTTCAGATTTCGGGGCTGTCGCTGGGCAATACGGACTTTCAGCTCCCTCCAAAGATTTTCTATTGGGTTCAGGTCTGGAGACTGGCTAGGCCACTCCAGGACCTTGAGATACTTCTTACGGAGCCACTCCTTAGTTGCCCTGGCTGTGTGTTTCGGGTCGTTGTCATACTGGAAGACCCAGCCACGACCCATCATCAATGCTCTTACTGAGGGAAGGAGGTTGTTGGCTAAGATCTCGCAATACATGGCCCCATCCATCCTCCCCTCAATACGGTGCAGTCGTCCTGTCCCCTTTGCAGAAAAGCATCCCCAAAGAATGATGTTTCCACCTCCATGCTTCACGGTTGGGATGGTGTTCTTGGGGTTGTACTCATCCTTCTTCTTCCTCCAAACACGGCGAGTGGAGTTTAGACCAAAAAGCTCTATTTTTGAATCATCAGACCACATGACCTTCTCCCATTCCTCCTCTGGATCATCCAGATGGTCATTGGCAAACTTCAGACGGGCCTGGACATGCGCCTGCTTGAGCAGGGGGACCTTGTGTGCGCTGCAGGATTTTAATCCATGACGGCGTAGTGTGTTACTAATGGTTTTCTTTGAGACTGTGGTCCCAGCTCTCTTCAGGTCATTGACCAGGTCCTGCCGTGTAGTTCTGGGCTGATCCCTCACCTTCCTCATGATCATTGATGCCCCACGAGGTGAGATCTTGCATGGAGCCCCAGACCGAGGGTGATTGACCATCATCTTGAACTTCTTCTATTTTCTTCTATTTTCTAATAATTGCGCCAACAGTTGTTGCCTTCTCACCAAGCTGCTTGCCTATTGTCCTGTAGCCCATCCCAGCCTTGTGCAGGTCTACAATTTTATCCCTGATGTCCTTACACAGCTCTCTGGTCTTGGCCATTGTGGAGAGGTTGGAGTCTGTTTGATTGAGTGTGTGGACAGGTGTCTTTTATACAGGTAACGAGTTCAAACAGGTGCAGTTAATACAGGTAATGAGTGGAGAACAGGAGGGCTTCTTAAAGAAAAACTAACAGGTCTGTGAGAGCCGGAATTCTTACTGGTTGGTAGGTGATCAAATACTTATGTCATGCAATAAAATGCAAATGAATTACTTAAAAATCATACAATGTGATTTTCTGGATTTTTGTTTTAGATTCCGTCTCTCACAGTTGAAGTGTACCTATGATAAAAATTACAGACCTCTACATGCTTTGTAAGTAGGAAAACCTGCAAAATCGGCAGTGTATCAAATACTTGTTCTCCCCACTGTACCTGTGCCTTGTGCCTTTACACGTGAATCAATTCTCTTTACGCTTCAGGTCCACAGTCAGCACACAGCTTCGGTGCTTTGTGTGAGCCAGCCCCACAAACAAATCGGTTGCACTGCACACCGTTTTCATGGGCCTTGTTTTGTGTGCAGCTGCCGACTTGACATTGTGTCTTATTTGTCCTGAGTGGGAGCTGTGGTGCTTGGGGAAAGAGGAGGGCAGGACCTGCTGCCTTGGCGGCCTGCTTGGCGGCCTGCTTGGAGGCCTGCTTGGAGGCCTGCTTGGCGGCCTGCTTGGAGGCCTGCGTGGAGGCTTGCGTGGCGGCCTGCTTGGAGGCCTGCTTGGAGGCCTGCTTGGCGGCCTGCTTGGAGGCCTGCTTGGCGGCCTGCTTGGAGGCCAGCTTGGCGGCTGTAGCTTCTTTCTTGGCGTTCATGTGGTTCTCACGAAGCTCACCTGCCAGATCCAGGGGGATGCACGGTGCTGAGGATGCAAACACTTATTTAACATCTGCACACCGTGAGTGTAGCTTTACCACTCTCCATCACTGATGTGGAGTACAGCTCCACTGGTATGTTGTCCTGCGCAGAGGACAACGCCTTTCTTTGTTCACTGTTCCCAGCAGGCTAGTCTCTTTGCAATCAACTTGTCTGCCAGGGAAATTGATGTGAAGTAGTTGTCCATGGTCACATTTCTGCCTTTGCCCATGTAAGGCGCCACGAGTCTCAAAACCACAGTCAAACAGTTACTCACCCGCTGGCCTGGTTTCATCTTTCCCCAGATATGGAAAGAAATTGAGGAAGTACTTGGTTTGGACATCAGCGGCTAACCAAAAGTTAACTGAAGTCACATGCACCATTATCTGTTTCTATCTGGTTTCTATCGCCCATTCATCCATTGACGACAGAATAGCATATTTAAATTTGATTTATTATGTTACTCGTTTTTGCTTGGCAGCCAGAGAAATGTGGCCCCGCAAGTGGTCATGTGCTTAATTAATGAACAGCATGGTTATTCTTGGAAAAAGGGAAATTTGGAAAGAGCTGCACCTCTTGAATTTTGAGAGTTATTTGACAAAGGTAAGCATCATATAAACTTCATAATATGCTTTTTCAGATACTATATAGAAATCACAATGTTTTACCTGCATGTGACTCTGAAGGAGGATATGATAAAGGGATGCTCCTTTCCCTGCATCTGTCAATTACAAGATGCGCACATCTCTTCATATACAATTTGACAATTTATAGGCCTAATATTGTCACTAGTCAGATTATTGTACATTTTATCTTGTCTATAGGCTAACTCTTATTAGGTGTAAAATTAGTTTAGGAATAGTTTAGATGTAGTTTCAATGGGCCGGCTATGCAGGCTGACTGGCATTGTTTGTTTCCCACTCATCAACTTGGATAAAGTCAAGGATATGTTTTGCAACTTATTCTAAAGGCCTACTGCAACACATAGCATGCTTTCGTTTCCCTTACTATAACTCTATTACTAATCACATTTTTTGTAAATAAAAGAGTCCCATAACAGCTTCTTTTCTTTTTTACACAGAAAAACGTGAAAGAGAATGTTATCAACTTGAAAGCCATGCAGTAAAACTATTAACATGAGCTCCAACGCTGATAAATAGGCAGAGAGGCACAACTTTCACTGGGCACATTCTGAAATTGCATCTCTGACAGTTTTATCACTGGAATGTGATACAAAACGAGGCACATTGTGCTTTAGGACCATGCGGACGCCTCAGACCGGTCGGGTAGATAAAAAAATATGTCCCCCCCACTTCTAAAACCAAAGTTGCGCACCTGAATAGGCAGAACATAAACTCATCATTACACTACTGTATTTCTAAATTAAAATCAACCTCTTCACCCTCCTTATCATTCAGTTGGGCCTAATTTAAATTAGATTGTGAATTAAGGTGCACAATTAAATCGCCCATTCATCCATTTGTCATTCAGTGAGGAGAGAGATGCATTAGCGCCTGGCTGGGTACCAAGTCATCCTACAGCAAATTGTCTTGGCGGGTTAAGTTAGGAAGAGGTATAAATAAAATATATATATGTAACTGTTAAAAGGGCTCTAAATACTTTTCATTAAAATGTTTATCAAACTTCAGTGGCCATTGGCCTATGACGGTTCTAGTGTTAAAGGTGAAACATTTTGTTTTGAGCAAAATATTGGTGTTTTTTTTACACAATTGCGCATTCAAGAGTTTGGCCATTGAAAGAGTTGGTCTTATGCTGCACTCTGATGTCATCGGCTTCCCCCCTTGTCTGTGGGAAAAATGGAGGAGCTATTGAGGACAAAAGAAGAAAAGCCCCCCCCACCACCGCCAAGTCAGAGGACACCTGGTGTGCCTTTTGTTAAGTAAATCAGATGATAAATGAGGTTCTAGTGAGGCTGGAGTGGGACTTTAATGTTCTCATCAAGGTGTGATGAAGCTATCAATGGCACCCAGAGGTTGTCCAAGGCCACATTAACTCTCCCCTGCCCTTATAACTCAGGCCTATTTTGAGTGCTGCCGGTCTAAAGAGGATAGGTCTTAGATTTTAGCACACCAAACTAAATAGGTGACATCCATCCCCAATGTCAGCAAGCAGGATGAGCCGACAGACATGCCAACGTCTTAGAACCTATGCCAATAAGTGACACATAGGATACTGTTACTGTTGAGAGGTACTCTATCCCTTAGACGTGAGGACATGGATTACTGATGTAACACGTGGGAATCAAAATACACTGAGTATACCGAACACCTTCCTAATATTGAGTTGCACCCCACCACCCCTTTTCCCATTAGAACAGCCTCAATCCATTGGGGCATGGACTCTGCATGAAATATTAGGAAGGTGTCAATGTTTTGTAAACTCCGTGTATATCTATCCATCTATATACACTGGGCAAAATATAAACACAACATGCTAAAATGTCTAACATTTTACTGAGCTACAGTTCATATAAGGATCAGTCAATTGAAATAAATTATATGGATTTCACGTGACTGGGCAGGGGTGCAGCCATGGGTGGGCCTGGGAGGGCATAGGCCCACCCACTGGGGAGACAGGTCCAGCCAATTACAATATCTTTTTCCACACAAAAGGGATTTATTACAGACAGAAATACTCCTCAGTGTCATCAGCTGTTCGGGTGGCTGGTCTCAAGACGATCCACATGTGAAGAAGCCCGGATGTGGAGGTCCTGGGCTAGCGTGGTTACACATGGTCTACGGTTGTGAGGCCGGTTGGACGTACTGCCAAATTCTCTAAAATGATGTTGGAGGAGGATTATGGTAGAGAAATTAACATTCAACTCTCTGGCAACAACGCTGGTGGACATTCCTGCAGTCAGCATGCCAATTGCACAATCCCTCAAAACTTGGGACATCTTTGACTGTGGCATTCTGTGGCATTGTGTTATTATTGTCCCCAGCACAAGGTCCACAAGTGTAATGATCATGCTGTTAATCAGCTTCTTGATATGCCACACCTGACAAGTGGATAGATTATCTTGGCAAAGAACAAATCCTTACTAACTGGGAATGTGAACAAAATTTGAGAGAAATAAGCTTTTTGTGCGTATGGAACATTTCTGGGATGTTTGATTTCAGCTCATGAAACATAGGACCAAAACTGTGCATGTTGCTTTTATATTTTTGTTCAGTGTATACACACACACACACACACACACACACACACACACACAGTGTACAACACATTAGAAACCCCTGCTCTTTCCATGACATAGACAACAGACATAACAACTGGTTAGTCAATCATTATTTAGGCTGCCTGTTGCTTCAATGTCTCGCTCTCTCCCAAACAACGGCCCCCTCGCATTTGCACACATACAGGTGATGCACAGCACACACCACAACTTTTCATGACCGTACCAACCCAGTTTTCTTACAAACAAGTTGCTATAACTGGGCAAATAACTCACTATCACAGAATATCAAGAAATGTGCACTCGTGGCTACACGCAGCTCTGTGCTTTGATCTCAAATACGCATTTCGCAACCGCAGGTGATTGAAAGACCGTTCGTGCCTGTAAATGCAATAATTCTACTCCGATGCGCTCTGCAGAGACAGAGAGAAACAACTTCTGGAGAAAACTTTGATCCAACTCTGAATGGAGTAATTGTTTAATATTGTGATTGTTGGGTGATTTAGTTGTTGCTAATTCATTCGGACAACTTAAATCTATATTATGCTTGTCCGAATAAAAACATTTTTTCCTGTCCTGGACAAGCCTTAATCAATCAAATGTATTTATAAAGCACTTAATGTTGAGCCCTGCTTCATAGAACCCCTGGTAAATGGTTCCTTCTAGAAACCTCTATGAAGTGTTCTTTCTAGAACCCTCTATAAATGGTTCCAGATCTAAGACAGTGGTAACTAACCTTTTCTGAGTCAAGATCACTTTCGCAGTCAAAAAGCAAGCCGAGATCTACTGTTAAAATGTAAAACAAATTAACATGAGCCTTAAAAAAAAACGGGTTTGTGCAGTAGACCTAATACATTATCACAGCATAAAAGGAAAGGGGGATACCTAGTCTGTTGTTCAACTGAACGCCTTCAACTGAAATGTGTCTTCTGCCTTTAACCCAACCCCTCTGAATCAGAGAGGTGCAGGGGACTGCCATAATCGACATCCACGTCTTCGGCGCCCGGGGAACAGTGGGTTAACTGCATTGCTCAGGGGCAGAACACGGCTCAATGAGATCAATGAGATTCCAACCTATTTTCACCTACACAAAAAGACAGCCAAAAGTTTGTTGAATTCCCAACGTGTTATCAAATCAAACTTTAAAAGCACATTAAATACAGATTGATTTGATACTATTCTTTAACTTTTATTTTTGGTTGAGATGGAGATGTGAATTTATTATTAACTTGTAGATTTCCATTTGAAATCGACCAAAATGTGAAACCCTAGGCCCAAAAAGGTGTGGTATATGGCTAATATATCATGACTAAAGGCTGTTCTCTGCACAACGCAACGAGAAGTGCCTGGATACAGCCCCAGAGGTTCCTTATTGCTATTATAAACTGATTACCAACGTAATTAGACCAGTAAATAGTAAATTTACCCATGGTATACTGTCTGATATATTGTACCATAGCTTTCATCCAATCAGCATTCAGGGCTCGAACCACCAGGTTTATAGTTCTAGTTGAATCCTGGGCTGAACTTAAACAATAGCTGTTGATGACTTCCCAAATGCTATATAGGCCTAAATAGCATCATTAATGATAAACTATAAACAAAAGTATGTGGACATCCCTTCAAATTAGTGGATTTGGCTATTTCAGCCACACACATTGCTGACATGTGTATAAAATTGAACACACAGCCATGAACTCTCCATAGACAAACATTGGCAGTAGAATGGCTGTACTGAAGAGCTCAGGGATGTGGCACAGTCATAGGATGCCACTTTCCAACAAGTCAGTTCGTCACATTTCTGCCCTGCTAGAGCTGCCCGGTCAACTATAAGTGTTGTTATTGTGAAGTGGAAACGTCTAGGAGCAACAGCGGCTCAGCCGCAAAATGGTAGGCCACACAAGCTCACAGAACGGGACCGTGGAGTGCTGAAGCCCATAGCGCGTAAAAATCGTCTGCACTCAGTTGAAACACTCACACCAAGTTCCAAACTGCCTTTGGAAGCAACGTCGGGAGCTTCATGAAATGGGTTTCCATGGTCACGCAGCCGCACACAAGCCTAAGATCACCATGCACAATGCCAAGCGTCGGCCGGAGTAGTGTAAAGCTCACCGCCATTGGACTCTGGAGCAGTGTAAATGCATTCTCTGGAGTGATGAATCACGCTACACCATCTGACAGTCCAAAGGACAAATCTGTTTGGCAGATGCCAGGAGAACGCTACTATCCCAACTGTAAAGTTTGGTGGAGGAGGAATAATGGTCTGGGGCTGTTTTTCATGGCTCGGGCTAGTGAAGGGAAATCTTAACGCTACAGCATAAAATGACATTCTAGACGATTCTGTGCTTCCAACTTTGTGGCAACAGTTTGGGGAAGGCCCTTTCCTGTTTCAGCATGAAAATGCCCCCGAGCACAAAGCAAGGTCCATACAGAAATGGTTTGTCAAAATCGATGTGGAAGAACTTGACTGGCCTGCACAGAGCCCTGACCTCAACCCCATCGAACAACGTTGGGATTAATTGGAACGCCGAATGCGAGCCAGGCATAATAGCCAAACATCAGTGCCCGACCTCACTAATGCTCATGGCTGAATGGAAGTAAGTCCCCGCAGCAATGTTCCAACTTCTAGAGGAAAGCCTTCCCAGAAGAGTGGAGGCTGTTATAGGAGTCAAGGGGGATCAACTCTATATTAATGCCCATGATTTTGGAAGGAGGTGTAGTGTATATGATTGATAAAGTATGGTTACATTTCCTTTGCTCTGTTGAACCTACCCTTTGGAATGACTTCGAAAGCAATAGCAAATCTATGAAGTGGAGATTTCTCAACAATCATTCTCAAATATCTCATTTCAGGACAGCACATTGGTGAGAGTGACAAATATGAAAGCTAAGCAGGGCTTGGTTAAAACCCTGGATAGGAGAATGAAGCCATAGCTGTAGACAGATCAACTCTCCAGTTGAAGGTGCTGCCATGCCTAGTTTTTTTCTTGATAGTGGATATTAAGTTGGAATCTGACGTTGTTTCAAAAGGTACAAATTCAACATTTTATACAAGGTTTGTCTATGTTGAAAATTGGTTACCATGGTGACACAGTCCTGTGGCTGAAATGTTACCCTCAGAACAGTACTTTTTAAAAATCCAAAGCATTTTCCACATAGATTCCACGTCACAATACGTTGACAAATTACATTGAAACAACATTGATTTAACCAGTTTATGTCCAGTGGGGACTGTCTGTTGAAGAAAACAGTGGCGGAATAATCTTGCCACTGTGCACAGGAACAGGGGGGATTTAGTGGTAGAATAGTGGTATCGTGGTTCCTTGGCCGTGTGGTCTGGTCATGAACGGGCCGGCTTGTTTTGATTAGAGAACACTAAAGCTCGGTCACAGCAGTCGGAACGGAGCGGGAACCCAGAGTGGGAAACAGGGGTCCGTTGTAGAGAACATATTAGCAAACAAAAAACAATTTGTGTCTATTATATGGATACCAGTCTCCTGATGGAAATCTGTGTTTGGTCAAATCTTTTCCAATAAATGTTGAGGGACTTAATCTGGTGACATGATGGATGCTTGACTGCCATTTGACAAATAACATTTTTCTCGCATTTATCCATAATAATCTCATCATGTAGACTAACCTATCCATACTGTATCTGTAAACTGTTGGCTAGAGAGCACATGTCAAGACCAGAGTAGGCACATTTTCTATTTAATGCAACAGTTTGTGACAAAACTATCTGTATAGTTGAAAATGCGATGGAAACACATAGAAAATGTGTTTTTTATTTGGTACATGAACACTTAAGCGACAAAGTACATTCTGTGTGCACCACATCATCACACACTGATTTTATTTCGGCAACAAGTCAGTTTGGTGGAAACACCACTGGTGGGAAAATGCTCATATTTTCTTTTTGGATATTGTAGAATATTTGCATGAAAATCTGTCGCCAACTGGATGGAAACTTAGATACTGAAAGACTAGCCCTTTTCTCCTTGGCTATCCTGAGGCAACGCCGTAGCTGTTTCCTCAGTCAACTATCACCTGCTACCCGCAGTCCGTCCCCGTTTCCTGCACCGACCTGAATACAGAGGGTGTGTGAAGTGTTCAGACATTCGTGTGTGCCCAGACAATACCAGCATTCATCCAGGCACTAGTGCTGAGTGATTAACAGAAATGTCATATTTTTTCTGTTATTTAACATCTAATAGACTGACATCGGTTCAATTACTTGAATTCCATTTAGTTTCGTGAGCCCGATGCTCTGTTTCTCTAGAGCGAAATCAAATCAATCACGGGAGAAATCAAGTCGAGAACGATGTGGGACGCTGGGCTGAAGGGAGTTGTATTTTTCATTTAGCAAATATTCAACCTAGTTCAGCGCAGAAACGTGGTATGATAGAGGAATGTACACAACGACAAGAGGGATAGAGCCAGTCGTATTCCATATCTACTTTGAAGAACTAGGAAAATGATTCTCAGGCAGCTCTGCAGGTGATGGACTGGCCAAGCATGTCTCCGGACCTAAACCCTATTGAGCATCTGTGGGGCATCCTCAAACGGAAGGTGGAGTGCAAGGTCTCTAACATCCACCAGCTCCGTGATGTCGTCATGGAGGAGTGGAAGAGGACTCCAGTGGCAACCTGTGAAGCTCTGGTGAACTCCATGCCCAAGAGGGTTAAGGCAGTGCTGGAAAATGATGGTGGCCACACAAAATATTGACACTTTGGGCCCAATTTGGACATTTTCACTTAGGGGTGTACTCACTTTTGTTGCCAGTGGTTTAGACATTAATGGCTGTGTGTTGAGTTATTTTGAGGGGACAGCAAATTTACACTGTTATACAAGCTGTACACTCACTACTTTACATTGTAGCAAAGTGTCATTTCTTCAGTGTTGTCACATGAAAAGATATATTCAAATATTTACAAAAATGTGAGGGGTGTACTCACTTTTGTGATATACTGTATATACTGTACTCTATACCATCTACTGCATCTTGCCATCTTGATGTAATGTATCACTAGCCACTTTAAACAATGCCACTTTATATAATGTTTACATTACCCTACATTACTCATCTCATATGTATATACTGTACTCTATACCATCTACTGCATCTTGCCTTTGCCGTTCGGGCATCACTCATTCATATATTTTTATGTACATATTCGTAATCATTCCTTTACACTTGTGTGTATAAGGTAGTTGTTGTGAAATTGTTAGGTTAGATTACTTGTTAGATATTACTGCATGGTCGGAACTAGATACACTCGCATTAACATCTGCTAACCATGTGTATGTGACAAATACATTTGATTTGATTTTGATTTGAGCTCCAGCTAGAACACAACCCAGGTAGTAGCTCCCAGTTTGGTGTCTACTGAACACAACCCAGTTAGTAGCTCCCAGTTTGGTGTCTACTGAACACAACCCAGTTAGTAGCTCCCAGTTTGGTGTCTACTGAACACAACCCAGGTAGTAGCTCCCAGTTTGGTGTCTACTGAACACAACCCAGGTAGTAGCTCCCAGTTTGGTGTCTACTGAACACAACCCACCAGGTAGTAGCTCCCAGTTTGGTGTCTACTGAACACAACCCACCAGGTAGTAGCTCCCAGTTTGGTGTCTACTGAACACAACCCAGGTAGTAGCTCCCAGTTTGGTGTCTACTGAACACAACCCAGTTAGTAGCTCCCAGTTTGGTGTCTACTGAACACAACCCAGTTAGTAGCTCCCAGTTTGGTGTCTACTGAACACAACCCAGTTAGTAGCTCCCAGTTTGGTGTCTACTGAACACAACCCAGTTAGTAGCTCCCAGTTTGGTGTCTACTGAACACAACCCAGGTAGTAGCTCCCAGTTTGGTGTCTACTGAACACAACCCAGTTAGTAGCTCCCAGTTTGGTGTCTACTGAACACAACCCAGTTAGTAGCTCCCAGTTTGGTGTCTACTGAACACAACCCAGGTAGTAGCTCCCAGTTTGGTGTCTACTGAACACAACCCAGTTAGTAGCTCCCAGTTTGGTGTCTACTGAACACAACCCATGTAGTAGCTCCCAGTTTGGTGTCTACTGAACACAACCCAGTTAGTAGCTCCCAGTTCGGTGTCTACTGAACACAACCCAGTTAGTAGCTCCCAGTTTGGTGTCTACTGAACACAACCCAATTAGTAGCTCCCAGTTTGGTGTCTACTGAACACAACCCAGGTAGTAGCTCCCAGTTTGGTGTCTACTGAACACAACCCAGTTAGTAGCTCCCAGTTCGGTGTCTACTGAACACAACCCAGTTAGTAGCTCCCAGTTTGGTGTCTACTGAACACAACCCAATTAGTAGCTCCCAGTTTGGTGTCTACTGAACACAACCCAGGTAGTAGCTCCCAGTTTGGTGTCTACTGAACACAACCCAGTTAGTAGCTCCCAGTTTGGTGTCTACTGAACACAACCCAGGTAGTAGCTCCCAGTTTGGTGTCTACTGAACACAACCCAGGTAGTAGCTCCCAGTTTGGTGTCTACTGAACACAACCCAGTTAGTAGCTCCCAGTTCGGTGTCTACTGAACACAACCCAGGTAGTAGCTCCCAGTTTGGTGTCTACTGAACACAACCCAGTTAGTAGCTCCCCGTTTGGTGTCTACTGAACACAACCCAGGTAGTAGCTCCCAGTTTGGTGTCTACTGAACACAACCCAGGTAGTAGCTCCCAGTCTGCATCCGTTACGTGAAGCCATCTAGGGACAACCAACCAATCAAGCCCGTGTCCCTGTGACAGACGAAGCCAGGAATATCACCCGTACACCCCTGCAGCCTGACATACTTACACACACAACAAGGTGAAGTCACCCAGCTGTCAATCACTCCCCATCCGTTGGAACCTCTCCTTAGCTGCTTCCAGTCACTTCCTCTTTCAGCATCAAGCTGTGCTAATTGGCCCCCTTAATAACAGGACACCAGGGAGATCGTTAGAAAACACAAACCACAGGACCAGCTAAAAACACAAAGTCATCATTACCTGGCTATCGATGAGACCTGGAACATTCAAGGGATAACTCTGCCACTGAAAAAGACAGTAAGGCTGGTTCAAATTCATTAGACCCACACACACACACAAACCAATGTGCGCGAGAACACACATGATCCCGCACACATGCATACACATGTACACACGACACGATAATCAGGCCATTTAATTGAACTTGACGTCTGTACATGGCTTGTTTCTACGGTGATACACGAGGACTAACTTTCCAGGGGTTATCATCGGCTCCCCTGTGTTCCATCTATGCAAATGAAGTTGGCTTGAAAAGGGCCACTTGCAAATGGTCCATTTATTTTAAAAACCTTACCCAGGTCCTCAATCCAAATCCTACTGGTAAAATATGCAAAGATACAAATTACACATTCAAACAATCTACATTTATTTGCAATATTGTGTGTTTATTTTTGCCTACTTTATATTTATTGTGTCAAATGTGTAAAGTGTTCTCCTTGGGAAAGTAGCTCCAGTAAAGTCTTAGCCAATCAGAAAGTAGGTGGAATGAGAGAAAGAGCATGCTTGAGTGACATCAACCTCAGGGAAGATCTGTTAAGACTCCTTGTATCCTCTCTCCTCACGGCCAGAGTCACCATTGTCCAGCACCCCTGGAGCCTTGCTCAAACGGCACAGCGACAGATTTATCACCTTGTCGGCTCTACGATTCAAACCAGCAACCTACCGCCCTCATAACAATAACATGTTACAATAACATGTCCTTGTCCTGGTCTGGCTGGTTGAGCCTCAACCCATTCAGTCACCGAGGCAATCTCTTATTTCTATAACACACAGGGTTCTCTTCCAAGGGCCTGGTTAAACTAACCCGAGTGTGTAATAACAATGGTTGATTTATATTTCATCGGGAGCTAGGTTTTTGTCGGCACTGGTTACTTCACCTATGAATCAGAAGGTAATAGTGTGTGTTCCATCTCACAGGCTGTCTAGATGAGCTAACCACTGAGGCTCCACACACTCCATCTCTGTCTCAGCAACCTTTAAGCACATATTAATATGCACAGCTTAACATGATTGCACCATTATAAATATAGCCTCCGCTCCGCAGCATATAGCATATAACTGTAAGGGTAAAGTGTGTGAGGATTTGACATTGTATTTAAACAGAAAATGTGTAGCTAACTAGGCCACTATGAGATGGAAGTGCCGTAGGAATATATTCTAGTGTGAACTACATTGTAACGTATGTAATCATCATGATTACATTTCTTTTTTTACAACAACTACCATTGTGTGCTACTATTAGTTCTACTAAAAATGTAATACTTTCTTCTAATAATGTTAGTATAGTACTACTACTAATATTAGTGTACTACTACTACTAATAATAATAATAATAATCCTACAACTACTAGCAGTGTTTGTGTCTGCTAATGCCAGTGGCCACAACTTCAATGAATCTGTGATAAGGGAGTATTACAGTATCTGGGATTAACATCACAGCCTGTAGTCTTTGACGCAGATGGAAAGCCTTGAAAGAGAGAAAGATATCCCCCTTCTCCGTTTTTCACAACAGGGCTCTTTCTCACACACTCCGGGCAAAGAGTATGTGAAATCCTCTAATAGATAAGCTTGGTGCCCGCTTCCACACACAGACAGACTTTGCCCCTGTGTGAATGATGTATTAGATATTGCAACCCAAATGAGGCCCACCGTCCCAGTATGAGAGCCAGCTGTAGAGCCGCTTGTACGGGACAGGCTTTTGGAGGGCTAGCCAAAAACCATTAGCATTAGCCTGTCTACATTTCACATTTACATTTGTCATTTAGAAGACGCTCTTATTCAGAGCAAATTACATGAGCAATTAAGGTTAAGTACCTTGCTCAAGGGCACATTGACACATTTTTCACCTAGTCAGCTCGGGGATATGAACCAGCAAGCTTTCAGTTACTGGCCCAATGCTCTTAACCACTAGGCTACCTGCCCCCTCACACCCACTTACCCCCAACTCTCAGATCTTTGCCTTACCTTCCCACTTCTTATCCTGACCTCACCCCTCTGAAAGAAACATGATTCCCCCTCTCCCTCACCCCTTTCACATACTCAAGGTGCATTTGAGCATTAGAATGTGGCAGGACTAGCAAAGAAATAAGGCACTCCCTGTCTGGCTCCCTGGCTGTATGTACTGGCTGGCTGGCTGGTTCGCTGTATGTACTGGCTGGCTGGCTGGTTCGCTGTATGTACTGGCTGCTGGCTGGATGGCTGTACTGGCAGGGTTATACAATTGACAGGATTCAGATGAGAACAGTAACAGATCAGTGCTTTTGTAAAAGTGGCCAAACATGATGAAATCATAGTTGGCTTTAAAACAGATAAACATGTTGTTATATTGAGGGACAGATCTGACAGTGAAGACAGACATACAGTAAGACAGGTGTGTATAGACCCACCCACCCACACACACACCCACACACACACACGGTTGGACCAGCAGGTGTTTTCCTCAGGCTGGTGGGGTGGTACAACCCACAGATTTACTCTCAGTAGCACAAGCTAATGACAATAAGCTAATGGGAGCCATTTGAGTACCTATAGTGCTAATGCTAGCTAGCTAGAATGCTAACTTCCCATGATTTATGGATTTTAGTTAGGCTAAACTATAGCTGACCATGATAAGAAACTAAAATGTTCATGTCCCCAAGAGGAAATGATTTCGTACACACATTTAGCCGTTAGCTTTAGCTAGGGCATAGTTTCCACGACCGATTCATTTAAAAAAAATGTAAAAGAACTAATATGAAAGTTTATGAACCGGAAGTCCCTTTGGCTTACGAGAAATAATGGCTTGAGTCTAAAATTGAATTCAACACTAAGCCATAAACAAACAACAAAAGCCAAGATACTTATTTGGGGAACAAAATAAAAAGCAACTAATTTCCACAAACATGTCTTCTCCAGGTCATGACCTCCTCTTTGACTTAACAAGACTTCCTGTAATTAACTAGAAAGGTTTCAGGGCTTCTGTTAGTGACACTGTCTGATCTTTGGCCTCACTAACCAACAGCTTCATCCTGCAACCAGTCAGACAGCTTGGTCCAAATCAGCCTAAGCAGCCATTAATGAGGTTCTCTCTTAATGACAGGCGACTAGCTTACATCTAGCTCCCTTTCTCTCTCTTCCTCCATCTCTCCCTCTCTGTGAGCCCTTAGGAGTCTGATGTAGACAAGTGAAAACAGGCTCTATTACCGTCCTCAGAGGCCGTGACCTGGCCATTAAACGTAAACACCACAGAATTATTATTATTATTATATATATTTTTTTAAATGTCTTGAAAGGAGAAGACTCATAAATTGGCTGCCTGCTGTCAGACCTGTTCCAATCAATGACCTGCACCTCTAGAGGCCAGCGCATGGAAACAGCACGGAAACCACAACCATCGCAGATACATTTTTAAACACACCGGCAGCAACGTGCTGAGACTGAGATGATGAAAGACTTGCAGTGATCTTCTCTTCTTTCTATCTGCCCATCCATCCTTTGTCCAATTAAATGTCAAAAGCAGAAGAGACCTGGTTAGTACAATCAGATCAATGTGGAGTTTCATCTTCAATGGACGGAGAGAGAAGATGGAGAATGTTGTGATCGACACAGAGCATTGTGTTTGTCTTGATGTGTTGTCCTGTTTGGTATAACTGAGGAGCCACAGTTAGATCTGATCTCCCTCTATATTTTTAATATCTGAAAAAAAACAGCCAGTCGGTGCTCTCGTGTCCACAAGAATGTGGTTTGTTTCAAACAGCAAGCCATCTGCTCACCAGTAGTTCATTCATTAGCAAAATGAATGTGAATTACTTCAGGTTCAACCGACCAAACATTCATTCAGTAATTCAATGAGTCACAGCTACTCCAGGTGAAAGTCTTACCAGGCAAAAGCAGCTGTGTGAGTGAAGACACAAGGAGAGCCCTTTAAGTCCTGTTTACTTACTCACTCTATTACCCAGGTTGCAAGTCAGTTAAGTCAGTTAAGAACACATTCTTATTTTCAATGACGGCTTAGGAACGGTGGGTTAACTGCCTTGTTCAGGGACAGAACGACAGATTTTTACCTTGTCAGCTCAGGGATTCAATCTTGCAACCTTACGGTTAACTAGTCCAACGCTCTAACCACCTGCCTCACGAGGAGCCCGCCTGTTACGTAAATGCAGTAAGAAGCCAAGGTAAGTTGCTAGCTAGCATTAAACTTATCTTATAAAAAACAATCAATCAATCATAATCACTAGTTATAACTACACATGGTTGATGATATTACTAGTTTATCTAGCGTGTCCTGCGTTGCATATAATTGATGCAGTGCGCATTCGCGAAAAAGGACTGTCGTTGCTCTAACGTGTACCTAACCATAAACATCAATGCCTTTCTTAAAATCAATACACAGAAGTATATATTTTTAAACCTGCATATTTAGCTAAAAGAAATCCAGGTTAGCAGGCAATATTAACCAGGTGAAATTGTGTCACTTCTCTTGCGTTCATTGCACGCAGAGTCAGAGAATATGCAACAGTTTGGGCCGCCTGGCTCATTGCGAACTAATTTGCCAGAATTTTACGTAATTATGACATAACATTGAAGGTTGTGCAATGTAACAGGAATATTTAGACTTATGGATGCCACCCGTTAGATAAAATACGGAACGGTTCCGTATTTCACTGAAAGAATAAATGTTTTCGAGATGATAGTTTCCGGATTCGACCATATTAATGACCTAAGGCTCGTATTTCTGTGTGTTATTATGTTATAATTAAGTCTATGATTTGATAGAGCAGTCTGACTGAGCGGTGGTAGACACCAGCAGGCTCGTAAGCATTCATTCAAACAGCACTTTCGTGCGTTTTGCCAGCAACTCTTCGCAATGCTTCAAGCCTATCAACTCCCGAGATTAGGCTGGTGTAACCGATGTGAAATGGCTAGCAAGTTAGCGGGGTCCGCGCTAATTGCGTTTCAAACGTCACTCGCTCTGAGACTTGGAGTAGTTGTTCCCCTTGCTCTGCATGGGTAACGCTGCTTCGAGGGTGGCTGTTGTCGATGTGTTCCTGGTTCGAGCCCAGGTAGCGGCGAGGAGAGGGATGGAAGCTATACTGTTACACTGGCAATACTAAAGTGCCTATAAGAACATCAAATAGTCAAAGGTATATGAAATACAAATGGTATAGAGAGAAATAGTTCTATAATTCCTATAATAACTACAACCTAAAACTTCTTACCTGGGAATATTGAAGACTCATGTTAAAAGGAACCACCAGCTTTCATATGTTCTCATGTTCTGAGCAAGGAACTTAAACGCTAGCTTTCTTACATGGCACATATTGCACTTTTACTTTCTTCTCCAACACTTTGTTTTTGCATTATTTAAACCAAATTGAACATGTTTCATTATTTATTTGAGGCTAAATTGATTTTATTGATGTATTATATTAACTTAAAATAAGTGTTCATTCAGTATTGTTTTAATTGTCATTATTACAAATAAAAAAATCGGCCGATTAATCGGTATCAGCTTTTTTGGTCCTCCAATAATCGGTATCGGCGTTAAAAAATCATAATCGGTCGACCTCTAATCTCAATAGTCTAAAGTGGCTTCCTTTCCGTGTCACCTCTCCTTCATCTGCAATGATCTGAAACTAACTGACAGGTGTAAGCAATATGGAGGAAGGAGGCACATAATTGGACGGGCTCTTTGCATTGTCAGCTCTACACAGACACTGAACTCCCTTCCTGTTACTATTGCCCCATGCTACACAGAGCCCCCAGTGAAAACACACTAACAGACTCTTCACCAGTAAAATATGATAATCTTCCCCTCCCCTCCCAACACATCACCCTGTCGCACCAGAGTCTCTTACCCCCCTTTACCGTTGTCCCACCATAAATCAACCCTGGGGACTGGGAGAAAGTCACAATTAAAGTGGTAGGCCTCAGTAAGCCATCCTACTCTCCATCTCCTCTATTCTCTTCTTCCCCTGTCCTTCTTATCTTCTCTTCCCCTGTCCTCCATCCCTCCCCTTGTTGCCAATCCCTTCCTCTACTCCAACCCCCATCTCCCCTCTGTGCTCTTCCCTCCACGAAGTCCTAGGAAAATGCTAGGCTGGGCAGGAGATAACACCTCCACATCTCTCCCTCTCCTCCCCTCCACATCTCTCCCTCTCCTCCCCTCCACATCTCTCCCTCTCCTCCCCTCCACATCTCTCCCTCTCCTCCCCTCCACATCTCTCCCTCTCCTCCCCATCTCTCCCTCTCCTCCCCTCCACATCTCTCCCTCTCCTCCCCTCCACATCTCTCCCTCTCCTCCCCTCCACATCTCTCCCTCTCCTCCCCTCCACATCTCTCCCTCTCCTCCCCTCCACATCTCTCCCTCTCCTCACCTCCACATCTCTCCCTCTCCTCCCCTCCACATCTCTCCCTCTCCTCCCCTCCACATCTCTCCCTCTCCTCCCCTCCACATCTCTCCCTCTCCTCCCCTCCACATCACTCCCTCTCCTCCCCTCCACATCACTCCCTCTCCTCCCCTCCACATCTCTCCCTCTCCTCCCCTCCACATCTCTCCCTCTCCTCCCATCCACATCTCTCCCTCTCCTCCCCTCCACATCTCTCCCTCTCCTCCCCTCCACATCTCTCCCTCTCCTCCCCTCCACATCTCTCCCTCTCCTCCCCTCCACATCTCTCCCTCTCCTCCCCTCCACATCACTCCCTCTCCTCCCCTCCACATCTCTCCCTCTCCTCCCCTCCACATCTCTCCCTCTCCTCCCCTCCACATATCTCCCTCTCCTCCCCATCTCTCCCTCTCCTCCCCTCCACATCTCTCCCTCTCCTCCCCATCTACCTCTCATCCTCTTCCTCCCACTGTCCTCTCCTCCGAAACCTACAGTAGGATAAGGCTGAAGAGATTACTCTCTGTCTGTGAGACAGGTCTCATTACCTTTATCCACTCCTGATTCAAGAATTCTCTCTCTCTACCTCCACATATCTCTCTCCTCCTCCTCCCCCCACACCTCTCTCCCTCTATCTAGATCTCCTCTCCCTCCATCTCACTCACTCTACCCTCTCCCCCCTCCATCTCTCTCTCTGATGGATTTGATACATAGGAACATAGCTGTTGATACAACAGAACTGACACATGCAGGGCCTTGGAAGCGTATGCATTGGATTGTTGTCAGCAGTTTGAGGATATACAGTAGTTGGTGTCGAGGGAATTTACACAGTGGATAAAACATTAACACCTTACTAATATTGAGTTGGATTCACCTGGTCAGTCTATGTCATGTAACCTTTATTTAACTAGGCAAGTCAGTTAAGAACAAATCCTTATTTACAATGACGGCCTACACCGGCCTAACCCAGACGACGCTGGGCCAATTGTGCGCCACCCTATGTGACTCCAAATCACAGCCGGTTGTGATACAGCCTGGAATCGAACCAGGGTGTCTGTAGTGACGCCTCAAGCACTGAGATGCAGTGCCTTAGACCGCTGCGCCACTCAGGAGCCCCAAGAACAGGTCTTATTTATGACTGAGAGGATTGAGAAGATTGCTCTGACAAATATACCAAATATATTGTAAACTATACAATAAATATGTGCTCAGATGAAGTAAAAAATCCAAGTTACAAATAGTATAAGAGAATGTTGTGAACTTCCCCTTTAAAGGGATATAAGACTATTTTGTGTCTTAGTGTCTAACCAAGTGTTGATAATGTACTGTACAGCTAAACCAGTCATCAGAACAACATTGAATCAGAGTCTTGCCCTTGGTCTGAGAAGAGCACTCGGCCTTACAAAATATTTTTAATTCAAGGCTCATTTATTAATTTGAAATCTCCCACCAGGGAAAATAAATCTGTTTTCTTCAGACAGAATCTGCATGTTTTCCCCGACAGTGAAAGAAAAGAA
>NC_092117.1:29079151-29096651 GCF_045679555.1 Salvelinus alpinus
CAGAACAGTCTAGGCCTGAGGGAGGTAGACAGAGACCGAGAGGGAGAGGAAGAGGGAGGTCTGGTGTGATACCTGCATTACTGTACATAGATTTCTTTATTGTGTTATTGACTCTACACTTGTTTATTCCATGTGTAACTCTGTGTTGTTTGTGTCGCACTGCTTTGCTTTATCTTGGCCAGGTCGCAGTTGTAAATGAGAACTTGTTCTCAACTGGCCTACCTGGTTAAATAAAGGTGAAATAAAAATTACCAATGTGGCACAGAGCTCTGACTCATCTACTTACTGGATGATGCTCCTGTTATGTGGTTTTAAACCTCTTCTTTGAAAGAGTCAGATCGGTCCCTCCCTCCCTCTGCAGAGGGACAAACGGTGTGGATTTTAAGCAGCGTGTGTGTGTGTGTGTGTGTGTGTGTGTGTGTGTGTGTGTGTGTGTGTGTGTGTGTGTGTGTGTGTGTGTGTGTGTGTGTGTGTGTGTGTGTGTGTGTGTGTGTGTGAGAGACTAATACGCAGCTCAGCCTCTGCGTGCATGGGTGTCACGTTCTGACCATAGTTCCTTTTTGATGTCTTTATTTTGGTTTGGTCAGGGCGTGAGTTGGGGTGGGCATTCTATGTTGTTTTTCTATGTTTTCCATTTCTGTGTTTCGCCTGGTATGGTTCTCAATCAGAGGCAGCTGTCGATCGTTGTCTCTGATTGAGAATCATACTTAGGTAGCCTGTTTTCCCCATTTTGGTTGTGGGTGATTGTTTTCTGTTTTGTGCGTATTCCTTACAGAACTGTTTCCTTTTCGTTCTCGCTCTTTATTATTTTTGTCATTTCAGTGTTCAGGTTATTTTGTTTATTAAAATGAACACTTACCACGCTGCAGCTTGGTCCTCTTCTCCTTCACCAGACGAAAGCCGTTACAATGGGGGTGTAATCTTAATAACTACTTAACTACATATCACATATTTATCACTGCTTATCACTACTTATCACATTCACAATCAGACGCTATAATGAGGAAATGTTCGTAACAAGTCAACTAGCAACCAACAGCAAATTATACAGTGTTATACACCTATTAAAAAAACAAGCAACCAACAGCAAATGATACACTGTTATACACCAATTAAAAATGCAAAGTCTTAAATAACAAAGCAAGGTTGCCTTTTCAACACCCACGTCTCTAAACCTGTTGCAGTGATGATTCAAATCTCAGTTGAATTCATATTGTACATTCATAATCCACTCAGCTCTCTCCTTATCATCCATAGGAGTCACAGAACCTTCTCACAGAGGCTCAGGGGGAACTTTCTGAGTGGTAGAACTGTTCATTGTCTCTGTCCCAAATGGCACTGTATTCCGTACATAGTGCACTACTTTTGACTCGGTCAAAAGACCCTGATCAAAAGTAGTGCACTATAAAAGGGTGCCATTTGGGTCGCAACCCCAACTGTAGAACTTTATGTACCTCTCACATTGTGTTTCTTCAATTTGTTTCTGATGCATCACTTTACCAAACACAATTTCAAATCAAATCAAAATGTAATTTGTCACATGCGTAAACAACAGTGCTTACTTACGGGCCCTTCCCAACAATTTCAAATGGATCAGAGTGTGGAGAGAGAGAGTGAGAGAGAGACTGTGTGTGTGTGATAGAGAAAGAGATGGAGAGAGAGAAATTATTCAGTGAGCATTTTTGAGGAGCGTTGAGAGTTGCTTTCTGAGGAAGCAGCTGACTAACACAGAATTCCAAGTAGAGGCAAGTCATCTCTATCTCTCCCTTTCTCTCTCTCTGTCTGTTCCTCCCTCCCTCTCTCTCCCTCTATCCCTCTCCCTCTCCCTCTGATTTTGGAGGCTCTAAAAAGATGAGTTGTCTGTCTGTTACGGCCAGATGGGCTGCGCTCTGACTAAATGCCAGGCGCAACCACACACACACACACATGCACTCTTCCACAAATTAGCATGCAGGGTAAGCAGTAGCCTTTTCTCTCTCCTCCTTCGTTCCATCCTCTTCTCATGCGTTCCATCCTCCTCTCCTCCAATGGCTCCAGAGGGAGGAGAGAAATCACCTCCGTTTATCCCTCTATCCTTGAGAGGAATAAACAGATCTTAGCCGCAGGGAGAGAGGGAATGGTGCAAAGCAGAGGGATGGAAGGAGGGATGTTAGCACAGAACAACAGAGAGAGAAGAAAGAGAGCGATTCTACTTACAAAAGGCTCCAGACCTTATCCTCTCACACACAGAGAGCAGTACAGACACACAGAGAGCAGTACAGACACACAGATAGCAGTACAGACACACAGACACACAGTACAGACACACAGTAGAGACACACAGAGAGAAAGTACAGAGAGACAGTGCAGGCACACAGAGACACGGTGCAGGCACACAGAGACACGGTGCAGGCACACAGACACACGGTGCAGGCACACAGAGACACGGTACAGGCACAGAGACACTGTACAGACACACAGAGACACAGTGTAGACACAGTATAGACACAGAGACACAGTATAGGCACACAGAGACACAGTATAGGCACACAGAGACACAGTACAGGCACACAGAGACACAGTACAGGCACACAGAGACACAGTACAGGCACACAGAGACACAGTACAGGCACACAGAGACACAGCACAGGCATACAGAGACACAGTACAGGCACACAGAGACACAGTACAGACATAGAGACACCGTACAGACACAGAGACATACGCCTATTAGAGTATAGCCTCTCTGTCAAGGATGCAGACATAAAGCATGGTTATAATACGTGACTGCAGCTATCTAATTCACAAATTATAATAGCGTCTTCAAGCTGAGACTGTCTCTGCGTCCTTCCATCCGGATGTGCATGCACCTGTGTGTGGGTTGTGTTGTTTACATTCCTCCCCAAGCCTCCACCCCAAGCAGACACCACGCTGGCACTCAGGGAATTATATGGGATTTTAAACAAACTGGAAACTGCACATCCTGAGGCCACATTCATTATGACTGGTGAAATTTAACAAAGGAAATCTAAAATTCCATCAACACATCTCCTGTCTCAACAGCGGGAAACGAAAGCTGGATCACTGCTATACTCCTTCCCGAGATGGATACCTCGTCCCCCCTTCGTCAAATCAGACCATGCCTCAATCCTGCTTCTACCAGCCTACACGCAGAAATTACAACAGAAAGCGGGCGCAGTTAGATCTGATACATGCAGTGTTTTCCGTAAGTGCCGGCTGTCGGTGGGGGGGGCAATATTAAATATTAAACAATATATACTGACAAAAGCACAAATAACACCATAGGGACCTTCTTGGGAGGGAAATTACTGTGAGAAGGTCAGTTCTGGTGACTTTTTAATAGGACATTCTACTCAAATGAATGACAATAAAATGATGCTGACATCTAATATAGAATTTTAGTCTCCAGAAATTAGCCCAATAATATATTGGTCCATATTATCAGGCAGATGTGCTATTTAGCAATAAGCATTATCACCTGATGTAGCAGAGTGGCTATTAATAAATAGGCTGAGGAGTTGCCCATCTGCATTTACCCCACTGGGCTAATAATTAGCTAGATCA
Source organism: Salvelinus alpinus (assembly GCF_045679555.1). Classification (NCBI taxonomy): domain Eukaryota; kingdom Metazoa; phylum Chordata; class Actinopteri; order Salmoniformes; family Salmonidae; genus Salvelinus; species Salvelinus alpinus. The sequence goes on from NC_092117.1 coordinate 29,082,716, forward strand.
CAAACTCTTAAGTCTAAAAAAATTTCCACCTGGACAAAAGGAATACCTATGTGAGAATGCTGTTCATTGAATACAGCTCAGCTTTCAACACCATAGTCCCCTCCAAGCTCGTCATTAAACTCAGGGCCCTGGATATGAACACCTCCCTCTGCAACTGGATATTAGACTTCCTGATGGGCAGACCCCATGTGGTGAAGGTAGGCAACAACACTCCCGCCACGCTGACTCTCAACATGGGGGCCCCACAGGGGTGCGTGCTCAGCCCCCTCCTATACTCATTTTACATTTTAGTCATTTAGCAGACGCTCTTATCCAGAGCAACTTAACTTCTCTGCGCTACGGATCCCTTTAGCGGGATAATTTTCCTAAACAACCGCTGAATTGCAGGGCGCAAAATATTACTAAAAATATTTATAATCATGCAATCACAAGTGAAATATACCAAAACACAGCTTAGCTTGTTGTTAATCCACCTATCGTGTCAGATTTTGAAAATATGCTTTGCAGTGAAAGCAATCCAAGCTTTTGTGAGTGTATCAATCAATGCTAGAACAGCTAGCCCCAAATTAGCATGGTCACGAAAGTCAGAAAAGCAATAGAATGAATCGCTTACCTTTGATAATCTTCAGATGTTTGCACTCACGAGACTCCCAGTTACACAATAAATGTTATTTTTGTTCGATAAATATTACTTTTATAACAAAAAAACTCAATTTGGGTTGCGCGTTATGTTCAGAAAACTACAGCCTCGTTCCGGTCCTGAAAGGCAGAAGAAAATTCCCAAACGTATCAGATTCAAAAATATTACTAAAAATATTTATAATCATGCAATCACAAGTGAAATATACCAAAACACAGCTTAGCTTGTTGTTAAAGTTAGTGCAATCATGTTACGACAGCTAGGTGGGACAACCACATACACTATATATAGCAGTATGTGGACACACCTTCAAATTAGTGTGAGTCTGCTATTTCAGCCACACCCGTTGCTGACAGATGTATAAAATGGAGCACACAGCCATACAATCTCCTGAGACAAACACTGGCAGTAGAATGACCTTACTGAAGAGCTCATTGACTTACAACATGGCAATGTCATAGGATGCCACCTTTCCAACAAGTCAGTTGGTCAAATCTCTGCTCTACTAGAGCTGCCCCGGTCTGGAGCAGTGGGAACGTGTTCTCTGGAGTGATGAATCCCGCTTCACCATTTGGCAGTCCGACAGACAAATCTGGGTTTGGCGGATGCCAGGAGAACACTACCTGCCCCAATGCATTGTGCCAAATGTAAAGTTAGGTGGAGAAAGAACTATGGTCTGGGGCTGTTTTTCATTGTTTGGGCTAGGCCCCTTAGTTTCAGTGAAGGGAAATCTTAACACTACAGCATACAATGACATTCTAGACGATTCTGTGCTTCCAACTTTGTGGCAACAGTTTGGGGAAGGCCCTTTCCTGTTTCAGCATGACAATGCCCCGTGCACAATGTCCATACAGAAATGGTTTGTCAAGATCGTGGTAGAAGAACTTGGATGGCTTGCACAGAGCCCTGACCTCAACCCCATCAAACTCCTTTGGGATGAATTGGAACGTCAACTGTGAGCCAGGCCTAATCGCCCAACATCAGTGCCCGACCTCACTAGTGGTCTTGTGGCTGAAAGTCCCTGCAGCAATATCCCAACATCTAGAGGAAAGTCCTCCCAGAAGAGTGGAGGCTGTTATAGCAGCAAAGGGGGGGACCAACTCCATATTAAAGCCCATGATTTTGGAATGAGATGTTCGACGAGCAGGCGTCCACATACGTTTGGCCATGTAGTGTATCTACCTCAAATACCTTGTACCCCTACACATTGATCTGGTACTGGTACTCCCTGTACATAGCTTGATTCTTGTGTATTTACACTTTTTATTTTATATGAATTATTTATTTTGTGTTACTATTTTATTTTTTATTTTTTTACATTGTGTCGTTTGGAAGGGCATTTCACGGTAAAGTCTGCACCAGTTGTATTCGGAGCATGTGACAAATAACATTAGATTTCTTCTTAACCCTCCTCTTCAGGCAGAGTAGATCCTCATACTGTATCTTCAGGTAGAGTAGATCCTCATACTATATCTTCAGGCAGAGTAGATCCTCATACTGTATCTTCAGGCAGAGTAGATCCTCATACTGTATCTTCAGGCAGAGTAGATCCTCATACTGTATCTTCAGGTAGAGTAGATCCTCATACTATATCTTCAGGCAGAGTAGATCCTCATACTGTATCTTCAGGTAGAGTAGATCCTCATACTGTATCTTCAGGTAGAGTAGATCCTCATACTGTATCTTCAGGCAGAGTAGATCCTCATACTGTATCTTCAGGTAGAGTAGATCCTCATACTGTATCTTCAGGCAGAGTAGATCCTCATACTGTATCTTCAGGCAGAGTAGATCCTCATACTGTATCTTCAGGCAGAGTAGATCCTTATACTGTATCTTCAGGCAGAGTAGATCCTTATACTGTATCTTCAGGTAGAGTAGATCCTCATACTGTATCTTCAGGTCGAGTAGATCCTCATACTGTATCTTCAGGCAGAGTAGATCCTTATACTGTATCTTCAGGCAGAGTAGATCCTTATACTGTATCTTCAGGTAGAGTAGATCCTCATACTGTATCTTCAGGTCGAGTAGATCCTCATACTGTATCTTCAGGCAGAGTAGATCCTCATACTGTATCTTCAGGTCGAGTAGATCCTCATACTGTATCTTCAGGTAGAGTAGATCCTCATACTGTATCTTCAGGCAGAGTAGATCCTGAAAAGATCCTATTTGAACTGATATAGGGAGTGGTGTGAGGAGATGATTCATACGTGTGATGTTAGCTCTGAAGAAATGTGTTGGTCTGACACCAATATCATGGTCTCTGCTCAGGTATTCAGAGCAACAGAGTAGGTAGCTCCAGTGAGTGACAGGGTGCTATGCTAACCCAACAGGAGACGTGATAAATGTACTGAGACGTTAGCGAGCGTCTAGGAGACAAACAGCTCCAACAGAGTCACCTGCCAATCATCTGGCACACAGACAGATGACAAGTACTAACGAGCCGACAGGATGTGACAGATAGTGTGTGTGTGTGTGTGTGTGTGTGTGTGTGTGTGTGTGTGTGTGTGTGTGTGTGTGTGTGTGTGTGTGTGTGTGTGTGTGTGTGTGTGTGTGTGTGTGTGTGTGTGTGTGTGTGTGTGTGTGTGTGTGTGTGTGTGTGTGTGTGTGTGTGTGTGTGTGTGTGTGTGTGTGTGTCTATACTGAGCCAGGGCAGCAGGGGGCGGCGTAGCAAGCTGGGTGAGATAATCCTACTGCTGTTCTGTCAGCTGCTCAGTCGAAGTCATCCGGTTGACACAACACTGATCTAAGGTCAGATTTAGCATTGTTCATCCCAATAGTTCTGGTTACGGCTTGAGAGTTGTATTGTAGCTCACGTAGGTAAGAACAACTCAGTCATGTGACTGACACTCAACAAACTGTATAGATGACAGAACATCAAATCAATCAAATTTTATTAGTCACATGCCCCGAATACAACACGTGTAGACCTTACAGTGAAATGTTTGCCCCTAACCAACAATGCAGTTTAAAAAAAATATGGATAAGAATAATAGATAAAAGTAACAAGTAATTAAAGTGCAGCAGTAAAATAACAATAGCGAGACTATATACAGGGGGGTACCGATACAGTGTCAATTTGGGGAGGCACCGGTTAGTTGAGGTAGTATGTACATGTAGGTAGAGTTATTAAAGTGACTATGCATAGATAACAGCAGAGAGTAGCAGTGGTGTAAAGAGGGGTTGAGGACTGCAAATAGTCTGAGTAGCCATTTGACGACATGTTCAGGAGTCTATTGGCCCCGTGATGTACTGGGCCGTTCGCACTACCCTCTGTAGTGCCTTGCGGTCGGAGGCCGAGCAGTTGCCATACCAGGCAGTGATGCAACCAGTCAGGATGCTCTCGATGGTGCAGCTGTAGAACCTTTTGAGGATCTGAGGACCCATGCTAAATCTTTTCAGGCTGCTGAGGGGGAATACGTTTTGTCGTGCCCTCTTCACAACTGTCTTGGTGTGCTTGGACCATGTTAGTTTGTTGGTGATGTGGACACCAAGAAACTTGAAGCTCTCAACCTGCTCCACTCCAGCCCCGTCGATGATAATGGGGGCGTGCTCGGTCCTCTTTTTCCTGTAGTCCACAATCATCTCCTTTGTCTTGATCATGTTGAGGGAGAGGTTGTTGTCCTGGCACCACACGGCCAGGTCTCTGACCTCCTCCCTGTAGGCTGTCTCATCGTTGATCAGGCCTACCACTGTTGTATCATTGGCAAATTTAATGATGGTGTTGGAGTCGTGCCTGGCCATGCAGTCATGAGTGAACAGGGAGTACAGGAGGGGACTGAGCACTCACCCCTGAGGTGTCCCTGTGTTGAGGATCAGCGTGGCGGATGTGTTGTTACCTACCCTTACCACCTGGGGGGCGGCCCGTCAGGAGGTACAGTATCCAGTTGCAGAGGAAGGTGTTTAGTCCCAGGGTCCTTAGTTTATTAATGAGCTTTGAGGGCACTATGGTGTTGAACGCTGAGCTGTAGTCAATTTATTTATATTTTACCGTTATTTTACCAGGTGAGTTGACTGAGAACACATTCTCATTTACAGCAACGACCTGGGGAATAGTTACAGGGGAGAGGAGGGGGATGAATGAGCCAATTGTAAGCTAGGGATGATTAGGTGACCGTGATGGTATGAGGGACAGCTTGGGAATTTAGCCAGGACACCAGGGTTAACACCCCTACTCTTACGATGAGTGCCATGGGATCTTTAGTGACCACAGAGAGTCAGGACATTCATTTAACATCCCATCCGAAAGACGGCACCCTACACAGATATTTTTTTTAGACCTGAGGAAAGAGGTCCTCCTACTGACCCTCCAACACCACTTCCAGCAGCATCTGGTCTCCCATCTAGGGACCAACCAGGACCAACCCTGCTTAGCTTCAGAAACAAGTGGGATGCAGGGTGGTATGCTGCTGGCTATAGCTATAGCATTCTCACATAGGTGTTCCTTTTGTCCAGGTGGGAAAGGGCAGTGTCGTGTGCAATTGAGTTTGCATCATGTGTGGATCTGTTGGGGCGGTATGCAAATTGGAGTGGGTCTAGGGTTTCTGGGATGATGGTGTTGATGTGAGCCATGCCAGCTTTTCAAAGCACTTCATGGCTACAGACGTGAGTGCTACGGGTTGGTAGTCATTTGGGCAGGTTACCTTAGTGTTCTTGGGCACAGGGACTATGGTGGTCTGCTTAAAACATGTTGGTATTACAGACTCGGACAGGGAGAGGTTGAAAATATCAGTGAAGACACTTGCCAGTTGGTCAGCGCATGCTCGCAGTACATGTCCTGGTAATCCGTCTGGCCCTGCGTTCTTGTGAATCTTGACCTGTTTAAAGGTCTTACTCACATCGGCTGCGGAGAGCGTGATCACACAGTCTTCCGGAACAGCTATTGTTCTCATGCGTGTTTCAGTGTTATTTGCCTCGAAGCGAGTATAGAAGTAGTTTAGCTCGTCTGGTAGGCTCGTGTCACTGGGCAGCTCTCGGCTGTGCTTCCCTTTGTAGTCTGTAATGGTTTGCAAGCCCTGCCACATTGAGCTGGTGTAGTACGATTCGATCTTAGTCCTGTATTGATGCTTTTCCTGTTTGATGGTTCGTCGGAGGGCATGGCGGGATTTCTAATAAGCTTTCAGGTCAGGAATCAGAAGGATAGAATTATGGTCAGATATGCCAAATGGAGGGCAAGGGAGAGCTTTGTATGCATCTCTGTGTGTGGAGTAAACGTGGTCCAGAGTTCTTTTTCCTCTAGTTGCACATTTAACATGCTGATAGAAATTTGGTTAAACGGATTTAAGTTTCCCTGCATTAAAGTCTCTGGCTACTAGGAGCGCCGCTTCTGGGTGAGCGTTTTCTTGTTTGCTTATGGCGGAATAGAGCTCATTCAATGCTGTCTTAGTACCAGCCTCTGGCTGTGGTGGTATGTAAAACAGCTACAAAGAATACAGATGAAAACTCTCTCGGTAGGTAGTGTGGTCTACAGCTTATCATGAGATACTCTACCTCAGGCGAGCAATAGCGCGAGACTTCCTTAGATATCGTGCACCAGCTGTTGTTTACAACAATACATAGACCGCCGCCTCTTGTCTTACCAGACGCCGCTGTTCTTTCCTGCCGGTACATCGTATAACCAGCCAGCTGTATGTTGATATTGTTGTCGTTCAACCACGACTCCGTGAAGCGTAAGATGTTACAGTTTTTAATGTCCTGTTGGTAGTTTAATCTTCTGCGTAACTCGTCAATTTTATTCTCCAAAGATTGCACGTTTGCTAGCAGAATAGAGGGAAGTGGGGGTTTATTCGATTGCCTACGAATTCTCAGAAGGCAGCCCGACCTTCGGCCCATTTTTTTCCGCCTCCTCTTCAAGCAGATCACAGGGATCGGGGCCTGTTTCCGAGGAAGCAGCATGTCCTTTGCGTCGGGCTCGTTAGAGTCATGAAAGGGAAAAAAAGGATTCTGCTAGTCCATGGTGAGTAATCGCAGTCCTGATGTCTAGAAGTTATTTTCGGTCATAAGAGATGGTAACGGCAACATTATGTACAAAATAAGTAAAAAAACAAGTTGCAAATAAACAAACAAAAAACACAATCGGCTGAGGGCACGTAAAATGTCTGCCTTCTTCTCCAGAGCCATTTTACATGACACGTACTGTACATTATTTACTGCCTACGCAATAGAGTTCAAGAGTTCAACATCCAAGTGTTGGGAGAGTTTCCATGACCTTTTACAGACTTCTGAACTACTTCTGTAGTCACAGCTGTACTTTCCACTGTAAACCAGCTACTGTAATAGTGACAGGCACCAGAGGACACGTTATGTTCAGCCAAATAGATGGGCGAGTTAGAAATGTGCTGCTGTGGACCATATTTCAAGGTGCTAAATGAGTCTGGACCTCATGGGGAGGAACGGGGGTGAACAGGTGACGAATGTGGGTGAACAGGTGAGGGACGGAGAACAGAGGAGGTACAGAGGAGAACAGGAGAGGAACGGAGAACAGAGGAGAACAGGAGAGGGATGGAGGAGAACGGGAGGGATGGAGGAGAACAGAGGAGGGACGGATGAGAACAGAGGAGAACAGGTGAGGGGCGGAGGAGAACAGGGGAAGGGCGGAGGAGAACGGGGAGGGACGGAGGAGAACAGGGGAGGGACGGAGGAGAACAGGGGAGGGACGGAGGAGAACAGGGGAGGGACGGAGGAGGAATGGAGGAACAGGGGAGAACATGGGGAGGAACAGAGGAGAACAGAGGAGAATGAGGGTGAACAGGGGAGGAACAGAGGAGAACATTGGAGAACCGAAGGAGAACATTGGAGGACCGGAGGAGAACATTGGAGGACTGGAGGAGGATGGGAGAACAGGCGAATAGCAGAGGAGAGGGGAGAAACGAGGGAGAATGGGAAGAACGGAGGAGAACCGGGGATCAGGTAAGGCTATTGCGGTGACCGTATTACCGCCACACCCGCAGTCATGAGTCATGAAGGCAGTCAAATTCCGCATGACCGTTTAGTCATGGTAATTAGGCTTCTCCAAGCTCTGATGCTGCTGATGGTCATTAGTACCCTACTAAACGTGCTAACTGCCTGGTACTCAGCACTCTATTGTCCCTCTAATCACTCTGACATCAATGCAAATGTAAAGGCAATGAAATGAACCACAGGAAAAGCGTCCTCCATTCGCTATTTTTTCCCCTGCCCCTGTTTCGAGATAGGTGCATGCTAATGGTTCATTCTAAATAAAACGAATTTCACAAATATATTATTTAGTATATGTAAAGACAATATTAAATCAAGAATAGTCTAATGGGTGACAATATTATCCTATGCCTGAATTATATATTATCACTTCTAAATGATGCCCAACGTAAGGAAAGAAACAATGCCTTTTTTTTGTGCAACTTTTAAATCATAGTCGCACTCCTCATGTAGCCTAGCCCATAGGCCTATATGTTTTGATAACTAAAGTGGCCAAATAACTTCTTAAAATTAAGCACATTCGTCCGCTTTACAAGGGGTGTAGAGCCTAACTGGCATACATAAGCAGTGAGTGAATGAGTTTCAAGTTTCACTTTAAATAGACGAGAGAAGCGGTATCATTTTGGAAATCCCCATAGGGAAGGCTTGAGTGTTTCAGCAGAGAAGGAGAGACGATGACACAGTGACCATTGTTATTGATTAGTAGGACAGACCGATACACACACACACACACACACACACACACACACACACACACACACACACACACACACACACACACACACACACACACACACACACACACACACACACACACACACACACACACACACACATACATTACTATCCTCACTCACTGTGAGAAAGGGGAAATATGTTACACTATGGATTTAATAGGATAAAATATGTCTGGAATACATTAGAGGCTTTGATTGATACTGTTTAAAAGCTTTGTTGTCACTCCTTCTAAACAACGCAATTTAAAAAAAACTTTGGCTAAGGGTAAAGTCTACAAAACTTCGTCAAATCTGTTTGTAACAGATTGTAGTTTTGGGAACAGAAAACTGTATTGAGATCAAATGTTTCATCAATGAGTAAATTATCAGAATGTCTGCCAAAATCCATCTAGTTCCATCTTCTCCCACTGCCTGCCAGTGGGCTTCCTCTCACTACCATATTTGGTTGTGAGTGGAAACGCCAACCGGATGCTTCACATTTAAACATCCGGTGAAATATCTGTATCATTGTTTTATCTGTGGTAAAGCTTTGTTGTATTTGTGCTGTCAGCATAATTGAGGCTGTTTGGTGTCAGATGCAGCCTGATCACCTGAAATAGACAGCGATTTCGGAGGTTTGAAAAGGTTCTGAAAATGTAGATTTTTTTATAGGCCTTCCTCTGAGCTCACAAATTTTTTCCCAACGATTGACCAGCACTGGGTGCAAACTTGTGATGCTCAGAGCCAGAACGCGCCTCTTAGGCCCATCCCACTTGGGAGCCAGGCCCACCCACTGGGGAGCTAGGCCCAGCCAATCAGAATGAGTTTTTCCCCACAAAAGGGTTTTATTACAGACATAAATATTCCTCGGAAATACTCCCCTCCTCCTCCTCAGACGATCCCGCAGGTGAAGAAGCCGGATGTGGAGGTCCTGGTCTGGCATGGTTACACGTGGTCTGTGGTTGTGAGGCCAGTTGGATGTACTGCCAAATTCTCTAAAAGGAAGTTGGAGGCCGCTTATGGTAGAGAAATTAACATTCAATTCTTTGGCAACAGCTCTGGTGGACATTCCTGCAGTCAGCGTGCCAATTTCACGCACCGTCAAAACTTGAGACATCTGTGGCATTGTGTTGTGTGACAAAACTGCACATTTTAGAGTGCACCTGTGTAATGATCACGCTGTTTAATCAGCTTCTTGATATGCCCCTGTCAGGTATATGGATTATCTTGGCAAAGGAGAAATGTTCACTAACAGGGATGTAAACAAATTTGTGCACAACATTTTAGAGAAATATGCTTTTTGTTTAAATGGAACATTTCTGTGATCTTTTATTTCAGCTAATGAAAAATGGGCCAACACTTTACATGTTGCGTTTATATTTTTGTTAAGTGTAAATATGGCTCTGCCTGCATTTTTCTTACCTACATGAGCTACAAAACAACTCCCAAGCCGTAACCAGAACTATTGGGTTGAGGAATGCTAAATCTGACCTTAGATCAGTGTTGTGTCAATCTGGTGCCTTCTACTGAGCAGCTGACAGAACAGCAGTAGGATTATCTCACCCAGCGTGCTACGCCGCCTCCTGCTGCCCTGGCTCAGTGTGCATGCACAGCACACATAACACACACGCACACAAACACACATGTACACACATGTACTCTACACACACTCACAGACACACACACACCAGAAGGGCAATGATGCGTCTGTGGCATGTTTTTATGTTTTATAACAGACTGATCTGGTATGGAGGAAATGGTGTGTCGGTGAGAAAGATTGATGATTACGACATGGGCATTGTGATATTCTGTAAATGTATGTGATGAGTAACATCCCCTGTGGTCATTCTGGAAGTTCTCGCACACCTCATGATACGCTGACAGAAATGTAGTGAGAGAGCAGAGAAAGCAGAAGCTCCCCTATAACGGGAGTGCACAGCATTATTACTCTAGGGGCATTCCATGCTTACCATACTTGCACAACACTGTTAGCCACTGCACGTCTGCTCCCATGCAATAATCGTAAGTCTCCAATAAGTCTCCAAATTATTCTGGTGCATTTATACTGAACAATAATTTAAACGCAACATGCAACAATTTCAAAGATTTTACTGAGTTACAGTCCATATAAGAAAATCAGTCAATTGAAATAAATTCATTAAACCCTAATCTATGGATTTCTGTTGGTCACAGATACCTTAAAAAAAAGGTAGGAGCATGGATCAGAAAACCAGTCAGTATCTGGTATCACCACCATTTGCCTCATGCAGTGTGATACATCTCCTTCGCATAGAGTTGATCAGGCTGTTGATTGTGGCCTGTGGAATGTTGTCCCACTCCTCTTCAATGGCTGTGCAGAGTTGCTGGATATTGGTGGGAACTGGAACACGCTGTCGTACACGTTGATCTAGAGCATCCCGAACATGCTCAACGGGTGACATGTATGGTGAGTATGCAGACCATGGAAGAACTGGGACATTTTCAGCTTCCAGCAATTGTATACAGATCCGACATGGGACCGTACACTATCATGCTGAAACATGAGGTGATGGTGCTAGAAAAATGGCATTGGATCTCATCATGGTATCTCTGTGCATTGAAATTGCCATGGATAAAATGCAATTGTGTTCGTTGTCCGTAGCTTATGCCTGCCCATACCATAACTCCACCGCCAACATGGGGCACTCTGTTCACAACGTTGACAACAACAAACCGCTCGCCCTTACGATACCATACACAAGGTCTGCGATTGTAAAGCCGATTGGATGTACTACCAAGTTCTCTAAAATGACGTTGGAAGCGGCTTATGGTAGAAAAATGTACATTCAATACTCTGGCAACAGCTCTGGTGGACATTCCTGCAGTCAGCATGCCAATTGCACTCTCCCTCAACATGAGACATCTGTGGCATTGTGTTGTGTGACATTTTAGAGTGGCCTTTTATTGTCCCCAGCACAAGATGCACCTGTGTAATGATCATGCTGTTTAATCAGCTTCCTGATATTCTACACCTGTCAGGTGAATGGATTATCTTGGTGAAGGATAAATGCTCACCAACAGGGATGTAAACAAATGTATGCACACAATTTGATAGAAATAAGCTTCTTGTGAGTATGGAACTGGGATCTTTTCTTTCAGCTCATAAAACATGGGACCAACACTTTACATGTTGCGTTTATATTTTTGTTCAGTGTAGATGAGAAATATAGAGACTGTTGGGGAATAATAACAAGAAGTCTGAAATCTTCAAGAAGGGTTCGAAATCGATTTCTGTAAGTGATACAGGTTGTACGCTGTACTTTAGAGGAATCTCGGCTGATATACTTTCTTGGCTGATATACCCTCCCTCCCGCCATCAAATATAAGCTTTTTGTGCTGTCATGACTCAGAGATCAGGTTTACAATGGATCTGACTTCCACCAGACCCCTCTCACCCGCAGAGGGGAGGAGGGATTGATGTGGGAGTTATATGACACCTCACTCCCGGTCGTAAATTGTATGCAGCAGAGGGCTCTTTTTTTTGGTCTTCAGTAGTGGTGATTGGAATCTCTTTGTTACAGAGTCGTTTTGCCGCCCAAAAACTTTAACTTCGAAAAGTGAACACTGGGACAGTGAGATCATCGTTTTGATGATACTTTGCCCAGTAAGTAGCCAAGGGAGCTCAGACAGCGTGTCAGCATGACGGAAACGCCGCCTTTTTGCCAGTGTATAAAAGATGAGTTGAGAATTAACATATCAGACCAGAAGGACTCAAGCTGCAGCTTAGGTCTCCATTGGTTACGACCCTGAAAATCAAGGTGAAGATGACAAAGTAGCCTCTCCAACAACCAATGTTACGGCTGAGTAGCTGTTCTAAGTACTGTATCTGAGAAAGTGAATTTAAGTAGTACCATCCTGTTTCTCTCTTCAAAACATCATCGACTACACTGCTCTCATCACCCCACTGGGGATCATCGAGACGCCTGATTTAGAGGACCACTCTTCCAGAACGGCTAAAAGCAAACACCATCCTGTTAGTTCTGCTTAAGACTACAGGACGAGGCATTGAAGCCACGGACAATGAAGAAGAAGGACATTGTGACCTCTTGTGGAGAATCAGAGCCTTTCACTTGAGCTTGGGAGAAGGTCCAACAGAACCCTTTTCACAAAGGCCTGGGTCCAACAGAGATACACGACGAAGAACGACATTCAAACACGTAAATACATGCATTATTTCTTTACCCCAAACGGGTGGCAGTTCGGGGCAAAGTATTATGATTACTGTGAGTGTAGTTCCAAGTGTATAAGTTTGTCTCTCTTTCTTTCTCCCTTTGTTCCTCTTACTCCTCCCTCTTTTGATAAACAAGCAGTCATGTTGTCATTAGTTCACTAGGGACCTGTTTCCATCGTATTAAGTTTCTAATCAATAACCTATACTGTGTATGTATCCTGAGTTATCATTTAGTTAGTTAGTAAATAAACAATTAAATCAATTTGTGTGGTACGGAATGATCAGTAAGGCTGGGGTTTGTGCAGATACAAGGAGTATGCAACGTTCAGAATTATGAGACTGATATGAGGTAATGATTAATAAATGACTGTTATTGATATATCTTATATCATCTAGAGTTTAATTCAGGAGATGGTAACTCGTTAAACAACTTCTTCCATGGTGTCCCAAATCCTAATGAGTTAATTGTTACCTTATTCATTTAATCGATTAAACATAGTTAGTTGATTTGATACATAACAGTCATCACGAAAGTCACATCACAACAGTGCATATGGAACATTTCTGGGATCTTTTATTTTAGCTTATGAAACATGGGACCAACACTTTACATGTTGCGTTTACATTTTTGTTCGGTGTAGAACCATGTTCCCTTTCTCGTATCCAATACATTATTTTTATAAGACTGTCTTCTCAGTAGCCTAGTAGCATGTTCCCCTCTGTCTCCAATTCCACCTGATGTAAGGAGAGTGATGGCCAATGCAGTACCAGGATGAGTCACAAATGGCAACCCATTCTCTATATAGTGCACTATTTTTGACCAAGGACCATAGGGCTATAGTCAAAACTAGTGCACTATATAGGGAATAGGGTGCCATTTGGGAGTCAACCTCAGTTAATTACAGTCTCTCTACCACACTGTGTCTCCCTGTGGAACCCATTACCAGGCTCAATTAGTGGACTAGTCTGGACCTCAACCAATATCCCCCGGGCACAGGAGCACACACACACACAGACACACATATAGACACACACACAGACACAGACAAACACACTTTCCTTTAGTCTTGTCTGGCAGTATGTGGCAGTTGTCCTGCTCCTCTCTCCTCATTCTCAGTTGGCCAGTATGTCATTCATGGACAACAACTCTCCCTCTGTTTGTTATTTAAAATGTCCACCCAATTATAGCATTAGGAACAGTTAATTGTTAATGATAATAATGTGGAAGGATTTTGTTTTCTTTGCACCTCACAGTGATGTCACAAACCACGGATTGATTCAGTAGGGAGCATTTTCAGAAAGGTACTTTTTAAAGGGTCAATATGCTGTTGCTACATCCATTTTTGAACTTAGATATGATGATCTCATTCATTCTTGAAGAGTATAACTTGTAAATGCCTCATTGGCCTCATTAGC